>NW_027459498.1:0-226242 GCF_050624435.1 Tenrec ecaudatus
AGTTAACCTAGATAGTCAAAATGCCTGCTAGGAAAGCCATATAATCCAAGTGCCCACAAGGGAACCTACATAGTCCAAGTGCCCGCTAGGTAACCTAGATAGTCCAATTGCCCATTAGCTAACCTAGATAGTCGAAGTGTCCCCTAGTTAACCTACATAGTCCAAGTGGCCGTTCGTTAACGTAGATAGGCCAAGTGCCCCCTAGGTAACCTAGACAGTCCAAGGGCCCGCTAGGTTACCTACATAGTCCAAGTGCACGTTCGTTAACCTAGATAGTCCAAGTGCCCGCTGGTAACCTACATAGTCCAATGGCCCGCTAGGTAACCTTGATAGTCCAAGTGCCTTCTAGTTAACCTACATAGTCCAAGTGCCCGCTAGGTAACCTACATAATCCAATTGCACAATAGGTAACCTAAATAATCCAAATGCCCGCTAGGGAAACTACATAATCCAAGTGCCCGCTAGTTAACTTAGATAGTCCAAGTGCCCGCTAGTAAACCTAGATATTCCAAGGGCCTGCTAGTTAATCTAGATAGTCCAAGTGCCCGCTAGTTAACCTAGATAGTCCAAGGGCCCGCTAGTTAACCTACATAGTCCAAGTGCCCGATAGGGAACCTACATAGTCCAAGTGCTCGCTAGGCAACCTACATAGTCCAAGTGCCCGTTAGTTAACCTAGATAGTCAAAGTGCCTGCTAGGTAACCTAAATAGTCCAAGTGCCCGCTAGGTAACCTAGATAGTCCAATTGCCCGTTGGCTAACCTAGATAGTCGAAGTGTCCGCTAGTTAACCTACATAGTCCAAGTGTCCGTTCGTTAACCTAGATAGGCCAAGTGCCCGCTAGGTAAACAAGATAGTCCAAGTGCCCGCTAGGGTATGTACATAGTTCAAGTGCCCGCTAGGTAACCTAGATTGTCCAAGTGTCCGCTACTTAACCTACACAGTGCAAGTGCCCGCTAGGTAACCTAGATAGTCCAAGGGCCTGCTAGTTAACCTACATAGTCCAATGCCCTATAGGGAACCTACATAGTCCAAGTGCCCGCTGAGGAACCTACATAGTCCAAGTTCCCGATAGGGAACCTGTATATTCCAAGTGCCCGTTAGGGAACCTGTATATTCCAAGTGCCCATAGGGAACCTATATAGTCCAAGTGCCCGCTAGGGAACCTACATAGTCAAAGTGCTCGCTAGGGAACCTACATTGTGCAAGTGCCCGCTAGTTAACCTAGATAGTCCCAGTGCCCGCTAGTTAACCTACATAGTCCAAGGTCAGCTAGTTAACCTAGATAGTCCAAGTGACCGCTTGTTACCCTACATAGTCCAAGGTCAGCTAGTTAACCTAGATAGTCCAAGTGCCCGCTAGTTAACCTACATAGTCCTAGAAACTGCTAGTTAACCTAGATAGTCCAAGTTCCCGCTAGTTAACCTACATAGTCCAAGGGCCCGCTAGTTAACCTTGATATTCCAAGTGCCCGCTAGTTAACCTAGATCGTCCAAGTGTCCGCTAGTCAACCTACATAGTCCATGTTCCCGCTAGGTAACCTACACAGTCCAATTGCCCCCTAGTTAACCTAGACAGTCCAAGTACCTGATAGGGAACCTACATAGTCCAAGTGCTCGCTAGGGTACCTACATAGTCCAAGTGTTCACTAGGCAACCTACATAGTCCAAGTGCCCGTTAGTTAACCTAGATAGTCAAAGTGCCTGCTAGGTAACCTAAATAATCCAAGTGCCCGCAAGGGAACCTACATAGTCCAAGTGCCCGTTAGTTAACCTAGATAGTCCAAGGGCGCGCTAGTTAACCTACATAGTCCAAGTGCCCGATAGGGAACCTACATAATCCAAGTGCCCGCTAGGGAACCTACATAGTCCAAGTGCCCGCTAGGGAACTTACATAGTCCAAGGTCCCGCTAGGGAAACTACATAGTCCAAGTGCCCGCTAGGGAACTTACATAGTCCAAGGCCCCGTTAGTGAACCTACATAGTCCAAGGGCCCGTTAGTTAACCTAGATAGTCCAAGTGCCCGCATGGTAACCTAGATAGTCCAACAGCCCGCTAGGTAACCTACATACTTCAAGAACCCGCTAGGTAACGTAGATAGTTCAAGTGCCAGCTAGGTAATCTTGATAGTCCAAGTGCCCGCTAGGTAACCTACAAAATCTAAGTGCCCGCTAGGTTATCTATGTAGTCCAAATGCCCGCTAGGGAATCTACATAGTCCAAGGGCCCGCTAGTTAATGTAGATAGTCCAAGTGCCGCTAGCTAATCTACATAGTCCAAGGGCCCGCTAGTTAACCTACATAGTCCAAGTACCCGCTAGTTAACCTAGATCGTCCAAGTGCCCGCTAGGTAACCTACATAGCCCAAGGGCCCTCTAGTTAACCTACATAGTCCATGTGCCCGTTAGTTAACCTAGATAGTCCAAGGCCGCGCTAGTTAACCTACATAGTCCAAGTGCCCGATAGGGAACCTAGACAGTCCAAGTGACCATTATGTTACCTACATAGTCCAAGTGCCCGTTCGTTAACCTACATAGTCCAATTGGCCGCTAGGTAACGTAGATAGCCCAAGTGCCCGGTAGGGAACGTACATAGTCCAAGGGCCCTCTAGGTAACCTAGATAGTCCATGTGCCCGCTAGTTAACCTATATAGTCCAAGTGCGTGCTAGGTAAACAACATAGTCCAAGTGCCCACTAGGAAACCCAGACAGTCCAATTGCCCGCTAGTTAACCTAGACAGTCCAAGTACCCGATAGGGAACCTACATAGTCCAAGTGCCCGCTGGGAACCTACATAGTCCAAGTGCTTGCTAGGCAACCTACATAGTCCAAGTGCCCGTTAGTTAACCTAGATTGTCAAAGTGCCTGCTAGGTAACCTAAATAGTCCAAGTGCCCGCTAGGTAACCTAGATAGTCCAATTGCCCGTTGGCTAACCTAGATAGTCGAAGTGTCCGCTAGTTAACCTACATAGTCCAAGTGTCCGTTCGTTAACCTAGATAGGCCAAGTGCCCGCTAGGTAAACAAGATAGTCCAAGTGCCCGCTAGGGTATGTACATAGTTCAAGTGCCCGCTAGGTAACCTAGATTGTCCAAGTGTCCGCTACTTAACCTACACAGTGCAAGTGCCCGCTAGGTAACCTAGATAGTCCAAGGGCCTGCTAGTTAACCTACATAGTCCAATGCCCTATAGGGAACCTACATAGTCCAAGTGCCCGCTGAGGAACCTACATAGTCCAAGTTCCCGATAGGGAACCTGTATATTCCAAGTGCCCGTTAGGGAACCTGTATATTCCAAGTGCCCATAGGGAACCTATATAGTCCAAGTGCCCGCTAGGGAACCTACATAGTCAAAGTGCTCGCTAGGGAACCTACATTGTGCAAGTGCCCGCTAGTTAACCTAGATAGTCCCAGTGCCCGCTAGTTAACCTACATAGTCCAAGGTCAGCTAGTTAACCTAGATAGTCCAAGTGACCGCTTGTTACCCTACATAGTCCAAGGTCAGCTAGTTAACCTAGATAGTCCAAGTGCCCGCTAGTTAACCTACATAGTCCTAGAACCTGCTAGTTAACCTAGATAGTCCAAGTTCCCGCTAGTTAACCTACATAGTCCAAGGGCCCGCTAGTTAACCTTGATATTCCAAGTGCCCGCTAGTTAACCTAGATCGTCCAAGTGTCCGCTAGTCAACCTACATAGTCCATGTTCCCGCTAGGTAACCTACACAGTCCAATTGCCCCCTAGTTAACCTAGACAGTCCAAGTACCTGATAGGGAACCTACATAGTCCAAGTGCTCGCTAGGGTACCTACATAGTCCAAGTGTTCACTAGGCAACCTACATAGTCCAAGTGCCCGTTAGTTAACCTAGATAGTCAAAGTGCCTGCTAGGTAACCTAAATAATCCAAGTGCCCGCAAGGGAACCTACATAGTCCAAGTGCCCGTTAGTTAACCTAGATAGTCCAAGGGCACGCTAGTTAACCTACATAGTCCAAGTGCCCGATAGGGAACCTACATAATCCAAGTGCCCGCTAGGGAACCTACATAGTCCAAGTGCCCGCTAGGGAACTTACATAGTCCAAGGTCCCGCTAGGGAAACTACATAGTCCAAGTGCCCGCTAGGGAACTTATATAGTCCAAGGGCCCGTTAGTGAACCTACATAGTCCAAGGGCCCGTTAGTTAACCTAGATAGTCCAAGTGCCCGCATGGTAACCTAGATAGTCCAACAGCCCGCTAGGTAACCTACATACTTCAAGAACCCGCTAGGTAACGTAGATAGTTCAAGTGCCAGCTAGGTAATCTAGATAGTCCAAGTGCCCGCTAGGTAACATACAAAATCTAAGTGCCCGCTAGGTTATCTATGTAGTCCAAATGCCCGCTAGGGAATCTACATAGTCCAAGGGCCCGCTAGTTAATGTAGATAGTCCAAGTGCCGCTAGCTAATCTACATAGTCCAAGGGCCCGCTAGTTAACCTACATAGTCCAAGTACCCGCTAGTTAACCTAGATCGTCCAAGTGCCCGCTAGGTAACCTACATAGCCCAAGGGCCCTCTAGTTAACCTACATAGTCCAAGTGCCCGTTAGTTAACCTAGATAGTCCAAGGGCGCGCTAGTTAACCTACATAGTCCAAGTGCCCGATAGGGAACCTACATAATCCAAGTGCCCGCTAGGGAACCTACATAGTCCAAGTGCCCGCTAGGGAACTTACATAGTCCAAGGTACCGCTAGGGAAACTACATAGTCCAAGTGCCCGCTAGGGAACTTACATAGTCCAAGGGCCCGTTAGTGAACCTACATAGTCCAAGGGCCCGTTAGTTAACCTAGATAGTCCAAGTGCCCGCATGGTAACCTAGATAGTCCAACAGCCCGCTAGGTAACCTACATACTTCAAGAACCCGCTAGGTAACGTAGATAGTTCAAGTGCCAGCTAGGTAATCTAGATAGTCCAAGTGCCCGCTAGGTAACCTACAAAATCTAAGGGCCCGCTAGGTTATCTATGTAGTCCAAATGCCCGCTAGGGAATCTACATAGTCCAAGGGCCCGCTAGTTAATGTAGATAGTCCAAGTGCCGCTAGCTAATCTACATAGTCCAAGGGCCCGCTAGTTAACCTACATAGTCCAAGTGCCCGTTAGCTAACCTAGATAGTCCAAGTGCCCGCTAGTTAAAATTGATCATCCAAGTGCCCGCCAGTTAACTTAGATAATCCAAGTGCACGCTAGTTAACCTAGATAGTCCAAGTGCCCTCTAGTTAACCTATATCGTCCAAGTGCCCGCTAGTTAACCTACATAGTCCAATGGCCCGCTAGTTAACGTAAGTAGACCAAGGTCCGCTAGTTAACCTAGATACTCCAAGTGCTCGCTAGTTAACCTACATAGTACAAGGGCCCGCTAGTTGACCTAGATAGTCCAAGTGCCCGCTAGTTAACCTAGATAGTCCAAGTTCCCGTTCGTTATCCTAGATAGTCCAAGTGGCAGCTAGGTAACCTAGACTGTCCAAGTGCCCGCTAGGTTACCTACATATTCCAAGTGCCCGTTCGTTAACCTAGATAGTCAAAGTGCCCGCTAGAAACCTACATAGTCCAAGGGCCCGCTATGTAACCTAGATAGTCCAAGTGCCCGCTAGGTAACCTAGAGTCCAAGTGCTCGCTAGTTAACCTACATAGTCCAAGTGCCCGCTAGGTAACCTAGATAGTCCAAGTGCCAGCTAGGTAACTTATATTGTCCAAGTTCCCGCTAGGTAACCTAGATATTCAAAGTGCCCGTTACCTAACCAGATTGTCCAAGTGCCCGCTAAGCATCCTACATAGTCCAAGTGCCCGTTCGTTAACCTAGAAGTCCAAGTGCCCGCTAGGTAACCTAGATAGTCCAAGTGCCCGCTAGGTAACCAAGATAGTCCAAGTGCCCGCTAGGGTATGTACATAGTTCAAGTGCCCGCTAGGTAACCTAGATTTTCCAAGTGTCCGCTAGTTAACCTACATAGTACAAGTGCCCGCTAGGTAACCTAGATAGTCCAAGGGCCTGCTAGTTAACCTACATAGTCCAATGCCCGATAGGGAACCTACATAGTCCAAGTGCCCGCTGAGGAACCTACATAGTCCAAGTTCCCGATAGGGAACCTGTATATTCCAAGTGCCCGTTAGGGAACCTGTATATTCCAAGTGCCCGTTAGGGAACCTAGATAGTCCAAGTGCCCGCTAGGGAACGTACATAGTCAAAGAGCTCGCTAGGGAACCTGCATTGTGCAAGTGCCCGCTAGTTAACCTAGATATTCCAAGTGCCCGCTAGTTAACCTACATAGTCCAAGGTCAGCTAGTTAACCTAGATAGTCCAAGAACCCGCTAGTTAACCTAGATAGTCCAAGTGCCCGCTAGTTAACCTACATAGTCCAAAGGTCCGCTAGTTAACCTACATAGTCCAAGTTCCCGCTAGTTAACCTACACAGTCCAATTGCCCCCTAGTTAACCTAGACAGTCCAGGTACCTGATAGGGAACCTACATAGTCCAAGTGCTCGCTAAGGAACCTACATAGTCCAAGTGCTCACTAGGCAACCTACATAGTCCAAGTGCCCGTTAGTTAACCTAGATAGTCAAAATGCCTGCTAGGAAAGCCATATAATCCAAGTGCCCACAAGGGAACCTACATAGTCCAAGTGCCCGCTAGGTAACCTAGATAGTCCAATTGCCCATTAGCTAACCTAGATAGTCGAAGTGTCCCCTAGTTAACCTACATAGTCCAAGTGGCCGTTCGTTAACGTAGATAGGCCAAGTGCCCCCTAGGTAACCTAGACAGTCCAAGGGCCCGCTAGGTTACCTACATAGTCCAAGTGCACGTTCGTTAACCTAGATAGTCCAAGTGCCCGCTGGTAACCTACATAGTCCAATGGCCCGCTAGGTAACCTTGATAGTCCAAGTGCCTTCTAGTTAACCTACATAGTCCAAGTGCCCGCTAGGTAACCTACATAATCCAATTGCACAATAGGTAACCTAAATAATCCAAATGCCCGCTAGGGAAACTACATAATCCAAGTGCCCGCTAGTTAACTTAGATAGTCCAAGTGCCCGCTAGTAAACCTAGATATTCCAAGGGCCTGCTAGTTAATCTAGATAGTCCAAGTGCCCGCTAGTTAACCTAGATAGTCCAAGGGCCCGCTAGTTAACCTACATAGTCCAAGTGCCCGATAGGGAACCTACATAATCCAAGTGCCCGCTAGAGAACCTACATAGTCCAAGTGCCCGCTAGGGAACTTACATAATCCAAGGGCCCGCTAGGGAAACTACATAGTCCCAGTGCCCGCTAGGGAACTTACATAGTCCAAGGGCCCGCTAGGAAACCTACATAGTCCAAGTGCCCGTTAGTTAACCTAGATAGTCCAAGTGCCCGCTTGGTAACCTAGATAGTCCAACAGCCCGCTAGGTAACCTACATACTCCAAGAACCCGCTAGGTAACGTAGATAGTTCAAGTGCCAGCTAGGTAACCTAGATAGTCCAAGTGCCCGCTAGGTTATCTATGTATTCCAAATGCCCGCTAGGGAATCTACATAGTCCAAGGGCCCGCTAGTTAACGTAGATAGTCCAAGTGCCGCTAGTTAATCTACATAGTCCAAGGGCCCGCTAGTTAACCTACATAGTCCAAGTACCCGCTAGTTAACCTAGATCGTCCAAGTGCCCGCTAGGTAACCTACATAGCCCAAGGGCCCGCTACTTAACCTACATAGTCCAAGGGCCCGCTAGCTAACCTACAAAGTCTAAGTGCCCGCTAGGTTATCTATATAGTCCAAATGCCCGCTAGGGAACCTACATAGTCCAAGTGCCCGCTAGTTAACCTAGATCGTCGAAGTGCCCGCTAGTTAACCAACATAGTCAATGGGCCCACAAGATAACCTACATAGTGCAAGAGCCCGCTAGTTAACCTAGATCGTGCAAGTGTCTGCTAGTTAACCTACATAGTCCAAGTGCCAGTTAGCTAACCTAGATAGTCCAAGGGCCCGCTAGTTGACCTAGATAGTCCAAGTGCCCGCTAGTTAACCTAGATAGTCCTAGTGCCCGTTAGTTAACCTAGGGTGTCCAAGTGCCCACTAGGGGACGTACTTAGTCCAAGTGCCCGTTAGCTAACCTAGATAGTCCAAGTGTCCGCTAGTTAACATTGATCATCCAAGTGCCTGCTAGTTAACCTAGATAGTCCAAGTGCACGCTAGTTAACCTAGATAGTCCAAGTGCCCTCTAGTTAACCTATATCTTCCAAGTGCCCGCTAGTTAACCTACATAGTCCAAGGGCCCGCTAGTTAACGTACGTAGACCAAGGTCCGCTAGTTAATCTTGATACTCCAAGTGCTCGCTAGTTAACCTACATAGTACAAGGGCCCGCTAGTTGACCTATATAGTCCAAGTGCCCGTTCGTTAACCTAGATAGTCCAAGTGCCAGCTAGGTAACCTAGACTGTCCAAGTGCCCGCTAGGTTACCTACATATTCCAAGTGCCCATTCGTTAACCTAGATAGTCAAAGTGCCCGCTAGGAAACCTACATAGTCCAAGGGCCCGCTAGGTAACCTAGATAGTCCAAGTGCCCGCTAGGTAACCTAGAGTCCAAGCGCTCACTTGTTAACTTTGATAGTCCAAGTGCCCGGAGTTAACCTAGATCGTCCAAGTGCCCGCTAGTTAACTTAGATTGTCCACGTGCCCGCTAGGGATCCTTCATAATCCAAGTGCCTGCTAGGCAACCTAGGTAGTCCAGTGCCCGCTAGTTAACCTAGATAGTCCTAGTGCCTGTTAGTTAACCTAGATAGTCCAAATGCCCACTAGGGGACGTACATAGTCCAAGTGCCCGCTAGTTAAACTACATAGTCCAAGGTCCGCTAGTTAACCTAGATAGTCCATGTGCCCGCTAATTAACCTACATAGTACAAGGGCCCGCTAGTTGACCTAGATAGTCCAAGTGCCCGCTAGTTAACCTAAGTAGTACAAATGTCCGACAGGGATCCTACATAGGCCAAGTGACCGCTAGTTAACCTACATAGTCCAAGTCCCCGCTAGGTAACCTAGACAGTCCAAGTGACCATTATGTTACCTACATAGTCCATGTGCCCATTCGTTATCCTACATAGTCCAATTGCCCGCTAGGTAACGTAGATAGCCCAAGTGCCCTCTAGGGAACGTACATAGTCCAAGTGCCCTCTAGGTAACCTAGATAGTCCAAGTGCCCGCTAGTTAACCTACATAGTCCAAGTGCGTGCTAGGTAAACTACATAGTCCAAGTGCCCACTAGGTAACCCAGACAGTCCAATTGCCCGCTAGTTAACCTAGACAGTCCAAGTACCCGATAGGGAACCTACATAGTCCAAGTGCCCGCTGGAACCTACATAGTCCAAGTTCTCGCTAGGCAACCTACATAGTCCAAGTGCCCGTTAGTTAACCTAGATAGTCAAAGTGCCTGCTAGGTAACCTATATAGTCCAAGTGCCCGCTAGGTAACCTAGATAGTCCAATTGCCCGTTGGCTAACCTAGATAGTCGAAGTGTCCGCTAGTTAACCTACATAGTCCAAGTGTCCGTTCATTAACCTAGATAGGCCAAGTGCCCGCTAGGTAACCAAGATAGTCCAAGTGCCCCCTAGGGTATGTACATAGTTCAAGTGCCAGCTAGGTAACCTAGATTGTCCAAGGGCCTGCTAGTTAACCTACATAGTCCAATGCCCTATAGGGAACCTACATAGTCCAAGTGCCTGCTGAGGAACCTACATAGTCCAAGTTCCCGATAGGGAACCTATATATTCCAAGTGCCCGTTAGGGAACCTGTATATTCCAAGTGCCCGTTAGGGAACCTAGATAGTCCAAGTGCCCGCTAGGGAACCTACATAGTCAAAGTGCTCGCTAGGGAACCTGCATTGTGCAAGTGCCCGCTAGTTAACCTAGATAGTCCAAGTGCCCGCTAGTTAACCTACATAGTCCAAGGTCAGCTACTTAACCTAGATAGTCCAAGTGCCCGCTAGTTAACCTACATAGTCCAAGAACCCGCTAGTTAACCTAGATAGTCCAAGTGCCCGCTAGTTAACCTACATAGTCCAAGGGCCCGCTAGTTAACCTAGATATTCCAAGTGCCCGCTAGTTAACCCAGATCGTCCAAGTGTCCGCTAGTTAACCTACATAGTCCATGTTCCCGCTAGGTAACCCACACAGTCCAATTGCCCCCTAGTTAACCTAGACAGTCCAAGTACCTGATAGGGAACCTACATAGTCCAAGTGCTCGCTAGCTAACCTACAAAGTCTAAGTGCCCGCTAGGTTATCTATATAGTCCAAATGCCCGCTAGGGAACCTACATAGTCCAAGTGCCCGCTAGTTAACCTAGATCGTCGAAGTGCCCGCTAGTTAACCAACATAGTCAATGGGCCCACTAGATAACCTACATAGTGCAAGAGCCCGCTAGCTAACCTAGATCGTGCAAGTGTCTGCTAGTTAACCTACATAGTCCAAGTGCCAGTTAGCTAACCTAGATAGTCCAAGGGCCCGCTAGTTGACCTAGATAGTCCAAGTGCCCGCTAGTTAACCTAGATAGTCCTAGTGCCCGTTAGTTAACCTAGGGTGTCCAAGTGCCCACTAGGGGACGTACTTAGTCCAAGTGCCCGTTAGCTAACCTAGATAGTCCAAGTGCCCGCTAGTTAACATTGATCATCCAAGCGCCCGCTAGTTAACCTAGATAGTCCAAGTGCACGCTAGTTAACCTAGATAGTCCAAGTGCCCTCTAGTTAACCTATATCGTCCAATTGCCCGCTAGTTAACCTACATCGTCCAAGGGCCCGCTAGTTAACGTACGTAGACCAAGGTCCGCTAGTTAATCTAGATACTCCAAGTGCTCGCTAGTTAACCTACATAGTACAAGGGCCCGCTAGTTGACCTATATAGTCCAAGTGCCCGCTAGTTAACCTAGATAGTCCAAGTGCCCGTTCGTTAACCTAGATAGTCAAAGTGCCCGCTAGGAAACCTACATAGTCCAAGGGCCCGCTAGGTAACCTAGATAGTCCAAGTGCCCACTAGGTAACCTAGAGTCCAAGTGCTCGCTAGTTGGCCTACATACTCCAAGTGCCCGCTCTGTAACCTAGACAGTCCAAGTGCCCGCTAGGTTACCTGCATATTCCAAGTTCCCCTTTCGTTAACTTAGATAGTCCAAGTGCCCGCTAGGCAACCTAGATAGTCCAAGGGCCCGCTAGTTAACCTACATAGTCCAAGCGCTCACTTGTTAACTTTGATAGTCCAAGTGCCCGCTAGTTAACCTAGATCGTCCAAGTGCCCGCTAGTTAACTTAGATTGTCCATGTGCCCGCTAGGGATCCTTCATAATCCAAGTGCCTGCTAGGTAACCTAGGTAGTCCAGTGCCCGCTAGTTAACCTAGATATTCCTAGTGCCCGTTAGTTAACCTAGATAGTCCAAATGCCCACTAGGGGACGTACATAGTCCAAGTGCCCGCTAGTTAACCTACATAGTCCAAGGTCCGCTAGTTAACCTAGATAGTCCATGTGCCCGTTAATTAACCTACATAGTACAAGGGCCCGCTAGTTGACCTAGATAGTCCAAGTGCCCGCTAGTTAACCTAGATAGTCAAAGTGCCCGCTAGTTAACCTAAGTAGTACAAATGTCCGATAGGGATCCTACATAGGCCAAGTGACCGCTGGTTAACCTACATAGTCCAAGTCCCCGCTAGGTAACCTAGACAGTCCAAGTGACCATTATGTTACCTACATAGTCCATGTGCCCATTCGTTAACCTACATAGTCCAATTGCCCGCTAAGTAACGTAGATAGCCCAAGTGCCCTCTAGGGAACGTACATAGTCCAAGTGCCCTCTAGGTAACCTAGATAGTCCAAGTGCCCGCTAGTTAACCTACATAGTCCAAGTGCGTGCTAGGTAAACTACATAGTTCAAGTGCCCACTAGGTAACCCAGACAGTCCAATTGCCAGCTAGTTAACCTAGACAGTCCAAGTACCCGATAGGGAACCTACATAGTCCAAGTGCTCGCTAGGCAACCTACATAGTCCAAGTGTCCGTTAGTTAACCTAGATAGTCAAAGCGCCTGCTAGGTAACCTAAATAGTCCAAGTGCCCGCTAGGTAACCTAGATAGTCCAATTGCCCGTTGGCTAACCTAGATATTCGAAGTGTCCGCTAGTTAACCTACATAGTCCAAGTGTCCGTTCGTTAACCTAGATAGGCCAAGTGCCCTCTAGGTAACCAAGATAGTCCAAGTGCCCCCTAGGGTATGTACATAGTTCAAGTGCCAGCTAGGTAACCTAGATAGTCCAAGGGCCTGCTAGTTAACCTACATAGTCCAATGCCCTATAGGGAACCTACATAGTCCAAGTGCCCGCTGAGGAACCTACATAATCCAAGTTCCCGATAGGGAACCTGTATATTCCAAGTGCCCGTTAGGGAACCTGTATATTCCAAGTGCCCGTTAGGGAACCTAGATAGTCCAAGTGCCCGCTAGGGAACCTACATAGTCAAAGTGCTCGCTAGGGAACCTGCATTGTGCAAGTTCCCGCTAGTTAACCTAGATAGTCCAAGTGCCCGCTAGTTAACCTACATAGTCCAAGGTCAGCTAGTTAACCTAGATAGTCCAAGTGCCCGCTAGTTAACCTACATAGTCCAAGAACCCGCTAGTTAACCTAGATAGTCCAAGTGCCCGCTAGTTAACCTACATAGTCCAAGGGCCCGCTAGTTAACCTAGATATTCCAAGTGCCCGCTAGTTAACCTAGATCGTCCAAGTGTCCGCTAGTTAACCTACATAGTCCAAGTTCCCGCTAGGTAACCTACACATTCCAATTGCCTCCTAGTTAACCTAGACAGTCCAAGTACCTGATAGGGAACCTACATAGTCCAAGTGCTCGCTAGGGAACCTACATAGTCCAAGTGCTCACTAGGCAACCTACATAGTCCAAGTGCCCGTTAGTTAACCTAGATAGTCAATGTGCATGCTAAGTAACCTAAATAATCCAAGTGCCCGCCAGGGAACCTACATAGTCCAAGTGCCCGCTAGGTAACCTAGATAGTCCAATTGCCCATTAGCTAACCTAGATAGTCGAAGTGTCCCCTAGTTAACCTACATAGTCCAAGTGCCCGTTCGTTAACGTAGATAGGCCAAGTGCCCGCTAGGTAACCTAGACAGTCCAAGTGGCCGCTAGGTTACCTACATAGTCCACGTGCACGTTTGTTAACCTAGATAGTCCAAATGCCCGCTGGTAACCTATATAGTCCAATGGCCCGCTAGGTAACGTTGATAGTCCAAGTGCCTTCTAGTTAACCTACATAGTCCAAGTGCCCGCTAGGTAACCTACATAATCCAATTGCACAATAGGTAACCTAAATAATCCAAATGCCCGCTAGGGAAACTACATAATCCAAGTGCCCGCTAGTTAACTTAGATAGTCCAAGTGCCCGCTAGTAAACCTAGATAGTCCAAGGGCCTGCTAGTTAATCTAGATAGTCCAAGTGCCTGCTAGTTAACCTACATAATCCAAGTGCCCGCTAGAGAACCTACATAGTCCAAGTACCCGCTAGGGAACTTACATAGTCCAAGGGCCCTCTAGGGAAACTACATAGTCCAAGTGCCCGCTAGGGAACTTACATAGTCCAAGGGCCCGCTAGGGAACCTACATAGTCCAAGTGCCCGTTAGTTAACCTAGATAGTCCAAGTGCCCGCTTGGTAACATAGATAGTTCAACAGCCCGCTAGGTAACCTACATACTCCAAGAACCCGCTAGGTAACGTAGATAGTTCAAGTGCCAGCTAAGTAACCTAGATAGTCCAAGTGCCCGCTAGGTTATCTATGTAGTCCAAATGCCCGCTAGGGAGTCTACATAGTCCAAGGGCCCGCTAGTTAACGTAGATAGTCCAAGTGCCGCTAGTTAATCTACATAGTCCAAGGGCCCGCTAGTTAACCTACATAGTCCAAGTACCCGCTAGTTAACCTAGATCGTCCAAGTGCCCGCTAGGTAACCTACATAGCCCAAGGGCCCGCTAGTTAACCTACATAGTCCAAGGGCCCGCTAGCTAACCTACAAAGTCTAAGTGCCCGCTAGGTTATCTATATAGTCCAAATGCCCGCTAGGGAACCTACATAGTCCAAGTGCCCGCTAGTTAACCTAGATCATCCAAGTGCCCGCTAGTTAACCAACATAGTCAATGGGCCCACTAGATAACCTACATAGTGCAAGAGCCCGCTAGTTAACCTAGATCGTGCAAGTGTCTGCTAGTTAACCTACATAGTCCAAGTGCCAGTTAGCTAACCTAGATAGTCCAAGGGCCCGCTAGTTGACCTAGATAGTCCAAGTGCCCTCTAGTTAACCTAGATAGTCCTAGTGCCCGTTAGTTAACCTAGGGTGTCCAAGTGCCCACTACGGGACGTACTTAGTCCATGTGCCCGTTAGCTAACCTAGATAGTCCAAGTGCCCGCTAGTTAACATTGATCATCCAAGTGCCCGCTAGTTAACCTAGATAGTCCAAGTGCACGCTAGTTAACCTAGATAGTCCAAGTGCCCTCTAGTTAACCTATATCGTCCAAGTGCCCGCTAGTTAACCTACATAGTCCAAGGGCCCGCTAGTTAACGTACGTAGACCAAGGTCCGCTAGTTAATCTAGATACTCCAAGTGCTCGCTAGTTAACCTACATAGTACAAGGGCCTGCTATTTGACCTATATAGTCCAAGTGCCCGCTAGTAAACCTAGATAGTCCAAGTGCCCGTTCGTTAACCTAGATAGTCCAAGAGCCAGCTAGGTAACCTACATATTCCAAGTGCCCGTTCGTTAACCTAGATAGTCAAAGTGCCCGCTAGGAAACCTACATAGTCCAAAGGCCCGCTAGGTAACCTAGATACTCCAAGTGCCCGCTAATTAACCTAGAGTCCAAGTGCTCGCTAGTTAGCCTACATACTCCAAGTGCCCGCTATGTAACCTAGACAGTCCAAGTGCCCGCTAGGTTACCTGCATATTCCAAGTTCCCCTTTCGTTAACTTAGATAGTCCAAGTGCCCGCTAGGTAACCTAGATAGTCCCAGGGCCCGCTAGTTAACCTACATAGTCCAAGCGCTCACTTGTTAACTTTGATAGTCCAAGTGCCCGCTAGTTAACCTAGATCGTCCAAGTGCCCGCTAGTTAACTTAGATTGTCCACGTGCCCGCTAGGGATCCTTCATAATCCAAGTGCCTGCTAGGTAACCTAGGTAGTCCAGTGCCCGCTAGTTAACCTAGATATTCCTAGTGCCCGTTAGTTAACCTAGATAGTCCAAATGCCCACTAGGGGACGTACATAGTCCAAGTGCCCGCTAGTTAACCTACATAGTCCAAGGTCCGCTAGTTAACCTAGATAGTCCATGTGCCCGCTAATTAACCTACATAGTACAAGGGCCCGCTAGTTGACCTAGATAGTCCAAGTGCCCGCTAGTTAACCTAAGTAGTACAAATGTCCGATAGGGATCCTACATATGCCAAGTGACCGCTAGTTAACCTACATAGTCCAAGTCCCCGCTAGGTAACCTAGACAGTCCAAGTGACCATTATGTTACCTACATAGTCCAAGTGCCCGTTCGTTAACCTACATAGTCCAATTGCCCGCTAGGTAACGTAGATAGCCCAAGTGCCCGCTAGGGAATGTACATAGTCCAAGTGCCCTCTAGGTAACCTAGATAGTCCAAGTGCCCGCTAGGTAACCAAGATAGTCCAAGTGCCCCCTAGGGTATGTACATAGTTCAAGTGCCAGCAAGGTAACCTAGATTGTCCAAGTGTCAGCTAGTAAACCTACATAGTACAAGTGCCCGCTAGGTAACTTAAATAGTCCAAGGGCCTGCTAGTTAACCTACATAGTCCAATGCCCGATAGGGAACCTACATAGTCCAAGTGCCCCCTGAGGAACCTACATAGTCCATGTTCCCGATAGGGAACCTTTATATTCCAAGTGCCCGTTAGGGAACCTAGATAGTCCACGTGCCCATAGGGAACCTATATAGTCCAAGTGCCCGCTAGGGAACCTACATAGTCAAAGTGCTCGCTAGGGAACCTGCATTGTGCAAGTGCCCGCTAGTTAACCTAGATAGTCCAAGTGCCCGCTAGTTAACCTACATAGTCCAAGGTCAGCTAGTTAACCTAGATAGTCCAAGTGACCGCTTGTTAACCTACATAGTCCAAGGTCAGCTAGTTAACCTAGATAGTCCAAGTGCCCACTAGTTAACCTACATAGTCCAAGTTCCCGCTACGTAACCTACACAGTCCAATTGCCCCCTAGTTAACCTAGACAGTCCAAGTACCTGATAGGGAACCTACATAGTCCAAGTGCTCGCTAGGGAACCTACATAATCCAAGTGCTCACTAGGCAACCTACATAGTCCAAGTGCCCATTAGTTAACCTAGATAGTCAAAGTGCCTGCTAGGTAACCTAAATAGTCCAAGTGCCCGCTAGGTAACCTAGATAGTCCAATTGCCCATTGGCTAACCTAGATAGTCGAAGTGTCCCCTAGTTAACCTACATAGTCCAAGTGCCCGTTCGTTAACGTAGATAGGCCAAGTGCCCGCTAGGTAAACTAGACAGTCCAAGTGCCTGCTAGGTTACCTACATAGTCCAAGTGCACGTTCGTTAACCTAGATAGTCCAAGTGCCTGCTGGTAACCTACATAGTCCAATGGCCCGCTAGGTAACTTTGATAGTCCAAGTGCCTTCTAGTTAACCTACATAGTCCAAGTGCCCGCTAGGTAACCTACATAATCCAAGTGCACAATAGGTAACCTAAATAATCCAAATGCCCGCTAGGGAAACTACATAGACCAAGTGCCCGCTAGTTAACCTAGATAGTCCAAGTGCCCGCTAGTAAACCTAGATAGTCCAAGGCCCGCTAGTTAATCTAGATAGTCCAAGGGCCCGCTAGTTAACCTACATAGTCCAAGTGCCCGATAGGGAACCTACATAATCCAAGTGTCTGCTAGGGAACCTACATAGTCCAAGTGCTCGCTAGGGAACTTACATAGTCCAAGGGCCCGCTAGGGAAACCACATAGTCCAAATGCCCGCTAGGGAATTTACATAGTCCAAGGGCCCGCTTGGGAACCTACATAGTCCAAGTGCCCGTTAGTTAACCTAGATAGTCCAACAGCCCGCTAGGTAACCTACATACTCCAAGAACCCGCTAGGTAACGTAGATAGTTCAAGTGCCATCTAGGTAACCTAGATAGTCCAAGTGCCCGCTAGGTAAACTACAAAATCTAAGTGCCCGCTAGGTTATCTATGTAGTCCAAATGCCCGCTAGGGAATCTACATAGTCCAAGGGCCCGCTAGTTAACGTAGATAATCCAAGTTCCGCTAGTTAATCTACATAGTCCACGGGCCCGCTAGTTAACTTACATAGTCCAAGTACCCGCTAGTTAACCTAGATCGTCCAAGTCCCCGCTAGGTAACCTACATAGCCCAAGGGACCGCTAGTTAACCTACATAGTCCAAGGGCCCGCTAGCTAACCTACAAAGTCTAAGTGCCCGCTAGGTTATCTATATATTCCAAATGCCCGCTAGGGAACCTACATAGTCCAAGTGCCCGCTAGTTAACCTAGATCGTCCAAGTGCCCGCTAGTTAACCTAGATCGTCCAAGTGCCCGCTAGTTAACCAACATAGTCAATGGTCCCACTAGTTAACCTACATAGTGCAAGAGCCCGCTAGTTAACCTAAATCGTGCAAGTGTCTGCTAGTTAACCTACATAGTCCAAGTGCCAGTTAGCTAACCTAGATTGTCCAAGGGCCCGCTAGTTGACCTACATAGTCCAAGTGCCCGCTAGTTAACCTAGATAGTCCTAGTGCCCGTTAGTTAACCTAGGATATCCAAGTGCCCACTAGGGGACGTACTTAGTCCAAGTGCCCGTTAGCTAACCTAGATAGTCCAAGTGCCCGCTAGTTAACATTGATCATCCGAGTGCCCGCTAGTTAACCTAGATAGTCCAAGTGCACGCTAGTTAACCTAGATAGTCCAAGTTCCCTCTAGTTAACCTATATCGTCCAAGTGCCCGCTAGTTAACCTACATAGTCCAAGGGCCCGCTAGTTAACGTACGTAGACCAAGGTCCGCTAGTTAACCTAGATAATCCAAGTGCCCGCTAGTTAACCTACATAGTACAAGGGCCCGCTAGTTGACCTAGATAGTCCAAGTGCCCACTAGTTAACCTAGATAGTCCAAGTGCCGTTCGTTAACCTAGATAGTCCAAGTGCCAGTTAGGTAACCTAGACTGTCCAAGTGCCCGCTAGGTAACCTACATATTCCAAGTGTCCGTTCGTTAACCTAGATAGTCAAAGTGCCCGCTAGGAAACCTACATAGTCCAAGGGCCCGCTAGGTAACCTAGATAGTCCAAGTGCCCGCTAGGTAACTTATATTGTCCAAGTTCCCGCTAGGTAACCTAGATACTCAAAGTGCCCGTTACCTAACCTAGATTGTCCAAGTGCCCGCTAAGCATCCTACATAGTCCAAGTGCCCGTTCGTTAACCTAGAAGTCCAAGTGCCCGCTAGGTAACCTAGATAGTCCAAGTGCCCGCTAGGTAACCTAGATAGTCCAAGGGCCCGCTAGTTAACCTACATAGTCCAAGGGCTCACTTGTTAACTTTGATAGTACAAGTGCCCGCTAGTTAACCTAGATAGTCCAAGTGCACGCTAGTTAACCTAGATAGTCCAAGTGCTCTCTAGTTAACCTATATCGTCCAAGTGCCCGCTAGTTAACCTACATAGTCCAAGGGCCCGCTAGTTAACGTACGTAGACCAAGGTCCGCTAGTTAATCTAGATACTCCAAGTGCTCGCTAGTTAACCTACATAGTACAAGGGCCCGCTAGTTGACCTATATAGTCCAAGTGCCCGCTAGTTAACCTAGATAGTCCAAGTGCCCGTTCGTTAACCTAGATAGTCCAAGTGCCAGCTAGGTAACCTAGACTGTCCATGTGCCCGCTAGGTTAACTACATATTCCAAGTGCCCGTTCGTTAACCTAGATAGTCAAAGTGCCCGCTAGGAAACCTACATAGTCCAAGTGCCCGCTAGGTAACCTAGAGTCCAAGTGCTCGCTAGTTAACCTACATAGTCCAAGTGCCCGCTATGTAACCTAGATAGTCCAAGTGCCCGCTAGGTAACTTATATTGTCCAAGTTCCCGCTAGGTAACCTAGATACTCAAAGTGCCCGTTACCTAACCTAGATTGTCCATGTGCCCTCTAAGCATCCTACAATGTCCAAGTGCCCGTTTGTTAACCTAGAAATCCAAGTGCCCGCTAGGTAACCTAGACAGTCCAAGTGCCCGCTAGGTTACCTGCATATTCCAAGTGCCCGTTCATTAACTTAGATAGTCCAAGTGCCGGTAGGTAACCCAGATAGTCCAAGGGCCCGCTACTTAACCTACATAGTCCAAGGGCTCACTTGTTAACTTTGATAGTCCAAGTGCCCGTTAGTTAACCTAGATAGTCCAAGTGCCCGCTAGTTAACTTAGATTGTCCAAGTGCCCGCTAGGGATCCTTCATAATCCAAGTGCCTGCTAGGTAACCTAGGTAGTCCAGTGCCCGCTAGTTAACCTAGATAGTCCTAGTGCCCGTTAGTTAACCTAGATAGTCCAAGTGCCCACTAGGGGACGTACATAGTCCAAGTGCCCGCTAGTTTACCTACATAGTACAAGGTCCGCTAGTTAACCTAGATAGTCCAAGTGCCCGCTAGTTAACCTACATCGTACAAGGGCCCGCTAGTTGACCTAGATAGTCCAAGTTCCCGCTAGTTAACCAAGATAGTCAAAGTGCCCGCTAGTTAACCTAAGTAGTACAAATGTCCGATAGGGATCTTACATAGTCCAAGTGACCGCTAGTTAACCTAAATAGTCCAAGTCCCCGCTAGGTAACCTAGACAGTCCAAGTGACCATTATGTTACCTACATAGTCCAAGTGCCCGTTCGTTAACCTACATAGTCCAATTGCCCGCTAGGTAACGTAGATAGCCCAAGTTCCCGCTAGGGAACGTACATAGTCCAAGTGCCCTCTAGGTAACCTAGATAGTCCAAATGCCCGCTAGTTAACCTACATAGTCCAAGTGCGTGCTAGGTAAACTACATAGTCCAAGTGCCCACTAGGTAACCCAGACAGTCCAATTGCCCGCTAGTTAACCTAGACAGTCCAAGTACCCGATAGGGAAACTACATAGTCCAAGTGCCCGCTGGGAACCTACATAGTCCAAGTGCTCGCTAGGCAACCTACATAGTCCAAGTGCCCGTTAGTTAACCTAGATAGTCAAAGTGCCTGCTAGGTAACCTAAATAGTCCAAGTGCCCGCTAGGTAACCTAGATAGTCCAATTGCCCGTTGGCTAACCTAGATAGTCGAAGTGTCCGCTAGTTAACCTACATAGCCCAAGTGTCCGTTCATTAACCTAGATAGGCCAAGTGCCCGCTAGGTAACCAAGATAGTCCAAGTGCCCGCTAGGGTATGTACATAGTTCAAGTTCCCGCTAGGTAACCTAGATTGTCCAAGTGTCCGCTAGTTAACCTACATAGTACAAGTGCCCGCTAGGTAACCTAGATAGTCCAAGGGCCTGCTAGTTAACCTACATAGTCCACTGCCCGATAGGGAACCTACATAGTCCAGGTGCCCGCTGAGGAACCTACATAGTCCAAATTCCCGATAGGGAACCTGTATATTCCAAGTGCCCGTTAGGGAACCTAGATAGTCCAAGTGCCCATAGGGAACCTATGTAGTCCAAGTGCCCGCTAGGGAACCTACATAGTCAAAGAGCTCGCTAGGGAACCTGCATTGTGCAAGTGCCCGCTAGTTAACCTAGATAGTCCAAGTCCCCGCTAGTTAACCTACATAGTCCAAGGTCAGCTAGTTAACCTAGATAGTCCAAGTGACCGCTTGTTAACCTACATAGTCCAAGGTCAGCTAGTTAACCTAGATAGTCCAAGTGCCCGCTAGTTAACCTACATAGTCCAAGAACCCGCTAGTTAACCTAGATAGTCCAAGTTCCCGCAAGTTAACCTACATAGTCCAAGGGCCCGCTAGTTAACCTAGATATTCCAAGTGCCCACTAGTTAACCTAGATCGTCCAAGTGTCCGCTAGTTATCCTATATAGTCCAAGTTCCCGCTAGGTAACCTACACAGTCCAATTGCCCCCTAGTTAACCTAGACAGTCCAAGTACCTGATAGGGAACCTACATAGTCCAAGTGCTCGCTAGGGAACCTACATAGTCCAAGTGCTCACTAGGCAACCTACATAGTGCAAGTGCCCGTTAGTTAACCTAGATAGTCAAAGTGCCTGCTAGGTAACCTAAATAGTCCAAGTGCCCGCAAGGGAACCTACATACTCCAAGTGCCCGCTAGGTAACCTAGATAGTCCAAGTGCCCATTAGCTAACCTAGATATTCGAAGTGTCCCCTAGTTAACCTACATAGTCCAAGTGCCCGTTCGTTAACGTAGATAGGCCTAGCGTCCGCTAGGTAACCTAGACAGTCCAAGTGCCCGCTAGGTTACCTACATAGTCCAATGGCCCGCTAGGTAACCTTGATAGTCCAAGTGCTTTCTAGTTAACCTACATATTCCAAGTGCCCGCTAGGTAACCTAGATCATCCAAGTGCCCACTAGTTAACATAGATAAACCAAGTGCCCGCTAGTTATCCTACATAGTCCAAGGGCCCTCTAGTTAACCTAGATAGTCCAAGTGCCCGCTAGGGGACGTACATAGTCCACGTGCCTGCTAGGTAACCTAGATAGTCCAAGTGCCCGCTAGGGTATGTACATAGTTCAAGTGCCCTTCTAGGTAACGTAGATTGTCCAAGTGTCCGCTAGTTAACCTACATAGTCCAAGTTCCCACTAGGTAACCTAGAAAGTCCAAGGGCCTGCTAGTTAACCTACGTACTCCAATGCCCGATAGGGAACCTACATAGTCCAAGTGCCCGCTGAGGAACCTACATAGTCCAAGTGCCCGAAGGGAACCTATATATTCCAAGTGCCTGTTAGGGAACCTAGATAGTCCAAGTGCCCATAGGGATCCTATATAGTCCAAGTGCCCGCTAGGGAACCTACATAGTCAAAGTGCCGCTAGGGAACCTGCATTGTTCAAGTGCCCGCTAGTTAACCTAGATAGTCCAAGTGCCCGCTAGTTAACCTACATAGTCCAAGGTCAGCAAGTTAACCTAGATAGTCCAAGTGCCCGCTAGTTAACCTACATATTCCAAGGTCAGCTAGTTAACTTGGATAGTCCAAGTGCCCGCTAGTTAACCTACATAGTCCAAAGTCAGCTAGTTAACCTAAATAATCCAAATGCCCGCTAGGGAAACTACATAGACCAAGTGCCCGCTAGTTAACCTAGATAGTCCAAGTGCCCGCTAGTAAACCTAGATAGTCCAAGGCCCGCTAGTTAATCTAGATAGTCCAAGGGCCCGCTAGTTAACCTAAATAGTCCAAGTGCCCGATAGGGAACCTACATAATCCAAGTGCCCGCTAGGGAACCTACATAGTCCAAGTGCTCGCTAGGGAACTTACATAGTCCAAGGGCCCGCTAGGGAAACCACATAGTCCAAATGCCCGCTAGGGAATTTACATAGTCCAAGGGCCCGTTAGGGAACCTACATAGTCCAAGTGCCCGTTAGTTAACCTAGATAGTCCAACAGCCCGCTAGATAACCTACATACTCCAAGAACCCGCTAGGTAACGTAGATAGTTCAAGTGCCATCTAGGTAACCTAGATAGTCCAAGTGCCCGCTAGGTAAACTACAAAATCTAAGTGCCCGCTAGGTTATCTATGTAGTCCAAATGCCCGCTAGGAAATCTACATAGTCCAAGGGCCCGCTAGTTAACGTAGATAATCCAAGTTCCGCTAGTTAATCTACATAGTCCAAGGGCCCGCTAGTTAACTTACATAGTCCAAGTACCCGCTAGTTAACCTAGATCGTCCAAGTGCCCGCTAAGTAACCTACATAGCCCAAGGGCCCGCTAGTTAACCTACATAGTCCAAGGGCCCGCTAGCTAACCTACAAAGTCTAAGTGCCCGATAGGTTATCTATATAGTCCAAATGCCCGCTAGGGAACCTACATAGTCCAAGTGCCCGCTAGTTAACCTAGATCGTCCAAGTGCCCGCTAGTTAACCTAGATCGTCCAAGTGCCCGCTAGTTAACCAACATAGTCAATGGTCCCACTAGTTAACCTACATAGTGCAAGAGCCCGCTAGTTAACCTAAATCGTGCAAGTGTCTGCTAGTTAACCTACATAGTCCAAGTGCCAGTTAGCTAACCTAGATTGTCCAAGGGTCCGCTAGTTGACCTACATAGTCCAAGTGCCCGCTAGTTAACCTAGATAGTCCTAGTGCCCGTTAGTTAACCTAGGATGTCCAAGTGCCCACTAGGGGACGTACTTAGTCCAAGTGCCCGTTAGCTAACCTAGATAGTCCAAGTGCCCGCTAGTTTACATTGATCATCCAAGTGCCCGCTAGTTAACCTAGATAGTCCAAGTGCACGCTAGTTAACCTAGATAGTCCAAGTGCCCTCTAGTTAACCTATATCGTCCAAGTGCCCGCTAGTTAACCTACATAGACCAAGGGCCCGCTAGTTGACCTAGATAGTCCAAGTGACCGCTAGTTAACCTAGATAGTCCAAGTGCCGTTCGTTAACCTAGATAGTCCAAGTGCCAGTTAGGTAACCTAGACTGTCCAAGTGCCCGCTAGGTAACCTAAATATTCCAAGTGTCCGTTCGTTAACATAGATAGTCAAAGTGCCCGCTAGGAAACCTACATAGTCCAAGGGCCCGCTAGGTAACCTAGATAGTCCAAGTGCCCGCTAGGTAACTTATATTGTCCAAGTTCCCGCTAGGTAACCTAGATACTCCAAGTGCCCGCTAGTTAACCTACATAGTACAAGGGCCCGCTAGTTGACCTAGATAGTCCAAGTGACCGCTAGTTAACCTAGATAGTCCAAGTGCCGTTCGTTAACCTAGATAGTCCAAGTGCCAGTTAGGTAACCTAGACTGTCCAAGTGCCCGCTAGGTAACCTACATATTCCAAGTGTCCGTTCGTTAACCTAGATAGTCAAAGTGCCCGCTAGGAAACCTACATAGTCCAAGGGCCCGCTAGGTAACCTAGATAGTCCAAGTGCCCGCTAGGTAACCTAGATAGTCCAAGTGCCCGCTAGGTAACTTATATTGTCCAAGTTCCCGCTAGGTAACCTAGATACTCAAAGTGCCCGTTACCTAACCTCGATTGTCCAAGTGCCCGCTAAGCATCTTACATAGTCCAAGTGCCCGTTCGTTAACCTAGAAGTCCAAGTGCCCGCTAGGTAACCTAGATAGTCCAAGTGCCCGCTAGGTAACCTAGATAGTCCAAGGGCCCGCTAGTTAACCTACATAGTCCAAGGGCTCACTTGTTAACTTTGATAGTCCAAGTGCCCGCTAGTTAACCTAGATAGTCCAAGTGCACGCTAGTTAACCTAGATAGTCCAAGTGTCCTCTAGTTAACCTATATCGTCCAAGTGCCCGCTAGTTAACCTACATAGTCCAAGGGCCCGCTAGTTAACGTACGTAGACCAAGGTCCGCTAGTTAATCTAGATACTGCAAGTGCTCGCTAGTTAACCTACATAGTACAAGGGCCCGCTAGTTGACCTATATAGTCCAAGTGCCCGCTAGTTAACCTAGATAGTCCAAGTGCCCGTTCGTTAACCTAGATAGTCCAAGTGCCAGCTAGGTAACCTAGACTGTCCAAGTGCCCGCTAGGTTACCTACATATTCCAAGTGCCCGTTCGTTAACCTAGATAGTCAAAGTGCCCGCTAGGAAACCTACCTAGTCCAAGTGCCCGCTAGGTAACCTAGAGTCCAAGTGCTCGCTAGTTAACCTACATAGTCCAAGTGCCCGCTATGTAACCTAGATAGTCCAAGTGCCCGCTAGGTAACTTATATTGTCCAAGTTCCCGCTAGGTAACCTAGATACTCAAAGTGCCCGTTACCTAACCTAGATTGTCCAAGTGCCCTCTAAGCATCCTACAATGTCCAAGTGCCCGTTTGTTAACCTAGAAGTCCATGTGCCCGCTAGGTAACCTAGACAGTCCAAGTGCCCGCTAGGTTACCTGCATATTCCAAGTGCCCGTTCATTAACTTAGATAGTCCAAGTGCCGGTAGGTAACCCAGATAGGCCAAGGGCCCGCTACTTAACCTACATAGTCCAAGGGCTCACTTGTTAACTTTGATAGTCCAAGTGCCCGCTAGTTAACCTAGATGATCCAAGTGCCCGCTAGTTAACTTAGATTGTCCAAGTGCCCGCTAGGGATCCTTCATAATCCAAGTGCCTGCTAGGTAACCTAGGTAGTCCAGGGCCCGCTAGTTAACCTAGATAGTCCTAGTGCCCGTTAGTTAACCTAGATAGTCCAAGTGCCCACTAGGGGACGTACATAGTCCAAGTGCCCGCTAGTTAACCTACATAGTACAAGGTCCGCTAGTTAACCTAGATAGTCCAAGTGCCCGCTAGTTAACCTACATCGTACAAGGGCCCGCTAGTTGACCTAGATAGTCCAAGTTCCCGCTAGTTAACCAAGATAGTCAAAGTGCCCGCTAGTTAACCTAAGTAGTACAAATGTCCGATAGGGATCTTACATAGTCCAAGTGACCGCTAGTTAACCTACATAGTCCAAGTCCCCGCTAGGTAACCTAGACAGTCCAAGTGACCATTATGTTACCTACATAGTCCAAGTGCCCGTTCGTTAACCTACATAGTCCAATTGCCCGCTAGGTAACGTAGATAGCCCAAGTTCCCGCTAGGGAACGTACATAGTCCAAGTGCCCTCTAGGTAACCTAGATAGTCCAAATGCCCGCTAGTTAACCTACATAGTCCAAGTGCGTGCTAGGTAAACTACATAGTCCAAGTGCCCACTAGGTAACCCAGACAGTCCAATTGCCCGCTAGTTAACCTAGACAGTCCAAGTACCCGATAGGGAACCTACATAGTCCAAGTGCCCGCTGGGAACCTACATAGTCCAAGTGCTCGCTAGGCAACCTACATAGTCCAAGTGCCCGTTAGTTAACCTAGATAGTCAAAGTGCCTGCTAGGTAACCTAAATAGTCCAAGTGCCCGCTAGGTAACCTAGATAGTCCAACTAGATAGTCCAATTGCCCGTTGGCTAACCTAGATAGTCGAAGTGTCCGCTAGTTAACCTACATAGCCCAAGTGTCCGTTCGTTAACCTAGATAGGCCAAGTGCCCGCTAGGTAACCAAGATAGTCCAAGTGCCCGCTAGGGTATGTACATAGTTCAAGTGCCCGCTAGGTAACCTAGATTGTCCAAGTGTCCGCTAGTTAACCTACATAGTACAAGTGCCCGCTAGGTAACCTAGATAGTCCAAGGGCCTGCTAGTTAACCTACATAGTCCACTGCCCGATAGGGAACCTACATAGTCCAGGTGCCCGCTGAGGAACCTATATAGTCCAAATTCCCGATAGGGAACCTGTATATTCCAAGTGCCCGTTAGGGAACCTAGATAGTCCAAGTGCCCATAGGGAACCTATATAGTCCAAGTGCCCGCTAGGGAACCTACATAGTCAAAGAGCTCGCTAGGGAACCTGCATTGTGCAAGTGCCCGCTAGTTAACCTAGATAGTCCAAGTCCCCGCTAGTTAACCTACATAGTCCAAGGTCAGCTAGTTAACCTAGATAGTCCAAGTGACCGCTTGTTAACCTACATAGTCCAAGGTCAGCTAGTTAACCTAGATAGTCCAAGTGCCCGCTAGTTAACCTACATAGTCCAAGAACCCGCTAGTTAACCTAGATAGTCCAAGTTCCCGCTAGTTAACCTACATAGTCCAAGGGCCCGCTAGTTAACCTAGATATTCCAAGTGCCCGCTAGTTAACCTAGATCGTCCAAGTGTCCGCTAGTTAACCTACATAGTCCAAGTTCCCGCTAGGTAACCTACACAGTCCAATTGCCCCCTAGTTAACCTACATAGTCCAAGGTCAGCTAGTTAACTTGGATAGTCCAAGTGCCCGCTAGTTAACCTACATAGTCCAAAGTCAGCTAGTTAACCTAGATAGTCCAAGTGCCCGCTAGTTAACCTACATAGTCCAAGGTCAGCTAGTTAACTTGGATAGTCCAAGTGCCCGCTAGTTAACCTACATAGTCCAAAGTCAGCTAGTTAACCTAGATAGTCCAAATGCCCGCTAGGGACACTACATAGTCCAAGTGCCCGCTAGTTAGCCCAGATAGTTCAAGTGCCTGCTAGTAAACCTACATAATCTATGGGCCCGCTAGTTAATCTACATAGTACAAGGGCCCGCTAGTTAACCTAGATCGTGTAAGTGTCCTCTAGTTAACCTAGATAGTCCAAGTGCGCGCTACGTAACCTAGATAGTCCAAGGGCACGCTAGTTAACCTACATAGTACAAGTGCCCGCTAGGCAACCTAGATAGTCCAAGTGCCCGCTAAGGAACTTGCATAGTCCAAGTGCACGCTAGTTAACCTAGATAGTCCAAGTGCCCGCTAGTTAACCTAGATAGTCCAAGTGCCTGCTACGTAACCAACATAGTGCAAGTGTCCGCTAGTTAACCTACATATTCCAAGTGCCCGCTAGTTAACATAGATAGTCCAAGTGCCCGCTAGGGAATGTACATAGTCCAAGTGCCCGCTAGGGAACGTACATAGTCCAAATGCCCGCTAGGGAACGTAAATAGTCCAAGTGCCTGCTGGGTAACTTAGATAGTGCAAGTGCCTGCTAGTTAACCTAGATAGTTCTAGTACCCGCTAGGTAACCTCGATCGTTCAAGGGCCCCCTAGTTAACCTACATAATCCAAGTGCCCGCTAGATAACCTAGATAGTCCAAGTGCCCGTTCGGTAACCTAGATAGTCCAAGTGCCCTTTAGGGATCCTAGATAGTCCAAAGGCCCGCTAATAAACCTACATAGTCCATGGGCCCGCTAGTTAACCTACATAGTGCAAGTGTCCGCTAGTTAAACTACATATTCCAAGTGCCCGCTAGTTAACCTACATAATGTAAGTGCCCGTTAGCTAACGTAGATAGTCCAAGGGCCCGCTAGTTCACCTACATAGTCAAAGTGCCAGCTAGGTAACCTAGATAGTACAAGTGCCCCCTAGGGAACCTAGATAGTCCAAGTGCCTGTTATTTAACCTAGATAGTCCAAGTGGCGGCTAAGTAACCTACATAGTCCAAGTGTCCGTTCGTTAACCTAGATAATCCAAGTGCCCGCTAGGTAACCTAGACAGTCCAAGTGCCCACTAGTTAACCTACATAGTCCAAGTGCCCAATAGGGAACCTACATAATCCAAGTGCCAGCTAGGGAACCTACATAGTCCAAGTGCCCGGTAGGCAACCTACATAGTCCAAGTGCCCGTTATTTAACCTAGATAGTCAAAGTGCCTGCTAGGTAACCTAGATAGTCCAAGTGCCTGCTAGGTAACCTACATAGTCCAAGTTCCCGCTTGGTAACCTTAATAGTCCAAATGCCCTCTAGGGAAACTACATAGTCCAAGGGCCCGCTAGTTAACCTAGATAGTCCAAGTGCCTGCTAGTAAACCTACATAATCCATGGGCCCGCTAGTTAACCTACATAGTGCAAAGGCCCGCTAGTTAACCTAGATCGTGCAAGTGTCCGCTAGTTAACCTACATAGTCCAAGTGCCCGCTAGTTAACCTAGATAGTCCAAGTGCCCGCTAGAGATCCTTCATAATCCAAGTGCCTGCTAGGTAACCTAGATTGTGCAAGTGTCCGCTAGTTAACCTACGTAGACCAAGTGCCCGCTAGTTAACCTATATACCAAGTGCCCGCTACGTAACCTAGATAGTCCAAGGGCACGCTAGTTAACCTACATAGTACAAGTGCCCGCTAGGCAACCTAGATAGTCCAAGTGCCCTCTAAGGAACCTACATAGTCCAAGTGCACGCTAGTTAACCTAGATAGTCCAAGTGCCTGCTAGGTAACCTACATAGTGCAAGTGTCCGCTAGATAACCTACATATTCCAAGTGCCCGTAGTTAACATAGATAGTCCAAGTGCCCGCTAGGGAACGTACATAGTCCACGTGCCCGCTAGGTAACTTAGATAGTTCTAGTACCCGCTAGGTAACCTAGATCGTCCAAGGGCCCCCTAGTTAGCCTACATAGTCCAAGTGCCCGCTAGGTAACCTAGATAGTCCAAGTGCCCGTTCGGTAACCTAGATAGTCCAAGTGCCCTTTAGGGAACTTAGATAGTCCAAGGGCCCGCTAGTAAACCTACATAGTCTATGGGCACGCTAGACAACCTACATAGTGCAAGTGTCCGCTAGTTAACCTACATATTCCAAGTGCCCCCTAGTTAACCTACATAATCTAAGTTCCCTTTAGCTAACCTAGGTAGTCCAAGGGCCCGCTAGTTGACCTACATAGTCCAAGTGCCAGCTAGGTAACCTAGATAGTCCAAGTGCCTGTTACCTAACCTAGATAGTCCAAGTGGCGGCTAGGTAACCTACATAGTCCAAGTGCCCGTTCGTTAACCAAGATAATCCAAGTGCCCGCTAGGTAACCTAGACAGTCCAAGTGTCCGCTAGTTAACCTACATAGTCCATGTGCCCAATAGGGAACCTACATAATCCAAGTGCCCGCTAGGGAACCTACATAGTCCAAGTGCCCGCTAGGCAACCTACATAGTCCAAGTGCCCGTTAGTTAACCTAGATAATCAAAGTGCCTGCTAGGTAACGTAGATAGTCCAAGTGCCCACTAGGTAACCTACATAGTCCAAGTTCCCGCTTGGTAACTTTAATACTCCAAATGCCCGCTAGGGAAACTACATAGTCTAATTGCCCGCTAGGTAACCTAGATAGTCCAAGTGCCTGCTAGTAAACCTACATAATCCATGGGCCCGCTAGTTAACCAACATAGTGCAAGGACCCGCTAGTTAACCTAGATCGTGCAAGTGTCCGCTAGTTAACCTACATAGTCCAAGTGCCTGCTAGTTAACCTAGATAGTCCAAGTGCCCGCTAGGGATCCTTCATAATCCAAGTGCCTGCTAGGTTACCTAGATAGTCCAAGTGCCCGCTAGTTAACCTAGATAGTCCTAGTGGCCGTTAGTTAACCTAGATAGTCCAAGTGCCCACTAGGGGACGTACATAGTCAAAGTGCCCGCTAGTTAACCTAGATAGTCCTAGTGCCCGTTAGTTAACCTAGATAGTCAAGTGTCCACTAGGGGACGTACATAGTCCAAGTGCCCGCTAGGCAACCTAGATAGTCCAAGTGGGCGCTAGGCTATGTACATAGTCCAAGTGCCTGCTAGGAAACCTAGATAGTCCAAGTGCCGCTAGTTAACCTACATAGTCCAAGGGCCCGCTAGTTAACCTACATAGTCCCAGGTCTGCTAGTTAACCTAGATAGTCAAAGTGCCCGCTAGGTAACCTAGACAGTCCAAGTGCCCGCTAGGGTATGTACATAGTCCAAGTGCCCGTTCGTTAACCTAGATAGTCCAAGTGCCCGCTAGGTAACCTATATAGGACAAGTGCCCTCTAGTTAACCTAGATAGTCCAAGTGCCCGCTAGGTAACCTAGATAGTCAAAGTGCCCGTTAGGTAACCAACATTGTCCAAGTTCCCGCTAGGTAACCGAGAAAGTCCAAGTGCCCTTTACCTAACCTAGATAGTCCAAGTGCCCGCTAGGCCACATACATAGTCCAAGTGCCCTTTCGTTAACCTAGAAGGCCACGTGCCCGCTATGTAACCTAGACAGTCCAAGTGCCCGCTAGGTTACCTGCATAGTCCAAGTGCCCGTTCGTTAACCTAGATAGTCCAAGTGCCCGCTAGAGAACCTATATAGTCCAAGTGCTATCTAGGTAACCTAGATAGTCCAAGTGCCTGCTAGGTAACCTACATAGTCCAAGTGCCCGTTCGTTAACCTAGATAGTCCAAGTGCCCGCTAGGTAACCTATATAGTGCAAGTGCCCGCTAGTTAACCTAGATTGTCCAAGTGCCCGCTAGTTAACCTACATAGTCCAAGTGCCCGCTAGGTAACCTAGATAGTGAAAGTGCCCGTTAGGTAACCTAGATAGTCCAAGTGCCTGCTAGGTAACCTACATTGTCCAAGTTCCCGCTAGGTAACCTAGATAGTCCAAGTGCCCGTAACCTAACCTAGATAGTCCAAGTGCCCGCTAGGCAACATACATAGTCCAAGTGCCCGTTCGTTAACCTAGAAGTCCAAGTGCCCGCTAAGTACCCTAGACAGTCCAAGTGCCCGTTCGTTAACCTAGATAGTCCAAGTGCCCGCAAGGGAACCTATATACTCCAAGTGCTATCTAGGTAACCTAGATAGTCCAAGGGCCCGCTAGTTAACTTACATAGTTCAAGGGCTCGCTTGTTAACTTTGATAGTCCAAGTGCCCATTAGTTAACCAAGATCGTCCTAGTGCCCGCTAGTTAACCTAGATCGTCCAAGTGTCCTCTAGTTAACCTACATAGTCCAAGTGCCCGCTAAGTTAACCTAGACAGTCTAAGTGCATGCTAGTTAACCTTGATAGTCAAAGTGCCTGCTAGGTAACCTAGATAGTCCAAGAGCCCGCTAGGTAACCTAGATAGTCCAAGTGCCCACTAGGTAACCTAGATAGTCCAAATGCCCGCTAGGGACACTACATAGTCCAAGTGCCCGCTAGTTAACCTAGATAGTCCATGTGCTCGCTAGGTAACCAACAAAGTCTAAGTGCCCACTAGGTTATCTATATAGTCCAAATGCCCGCTAGGGAACCTACATAGTCCAAGTGCCCGCTAGGTAACCTAGATAGTCCAAGTGCTCTCTAGTTAACCTAGATCGTCCAAGTGCCCGCTAGTTATCCTACATAGTCCCAGAGCCCTTTAGTTAACCTACATAGTCCAAGGTCCGCTAGTTAACTTAGATAGTCCAAGTGCTCGCTAGTTAACCTACATAGTACAAGGGCCCGCTAGTTGACCTAGATAGTCCAAGTGCCCACAAGTTAACCTAGATAGGTCAAGTGCCTGGTAGGTAACCAAAGTAGTCCAAATGTCCGATAGGGATCCTACATAGTCCAAGTGCCCGCTAGTTAACCTAGATAGTCCAAGTGCCCGCTAGGGATCCTTCATAATCCAAGTGCCTGCTAGGTAACCTAGATAGTCCAAGTGCCCGCTAGTTAACCTAGATAGTCCTAGTGCCCGTTAGTTACCTAGATAGTCCAGTGCCCACTAGAGGACGTACATAATCCATGTGCCTGCTAGGTAACCTAGATAGTCCAAGTGCGCGCTAGGCTATGTACATAGTCCAAGTGCCTGCTAGGAAACCTAGATAGTCCAAGAGCCCGCTAGTTAACCTACATATTCCAAGGGCCCGCTAGTTAACCTACATAGTCCAAGGTCTGCTAGTTAACCTAGATAGTCAAAGTGCTCGCTAGGTAACCTACATTGTCCAAGTTCCCGCTTGGTAACTTTAATACTCCAAATGCCCGCTAGGGAAACTACATAGTCTAATTGCCCGCTAGGTAACCTAGATAGTCCAAGTGCCTGCTAGTAAACCTACATAATCCATGGGCCCGCTAGTTAACCAACATAGTGCAAGGGCCCGCTAGTTAACCTAGATCGTGCAAGTGTCCGCTAGTTAACCTACATAGTCCAAGTGCCCGCTAGTTAACCTAGATAGTCCAAGTGCCCGCTAGGGATCCTTCATAATCCAAGTGCCTGCTAGGTTACCTAGATAGTCCAAGTGCCCGCTAGTTAACTTAGATAGTCCTAGTGCCCGTTAGTTAACCTAGATAGTCAAGTGTCCACTAGGGGACGTACATAGTCCAAGTGCCCGCTAGGCAACCTAGATAGTCCAAGTGGGCGCTAGGCTATGTACATAGTCCAAGTGCCTGCTAGGAAACCTAGATAGTCCAAGTGCCGCTAGTTAACCTACATAGTCCAAGGGCCCGCTAGTTAACCTACATAGTCCCAGGTCTGCTAGTTAACCTAGATAGTCAAAGTGCCCGCTAGGTAACCTAGACAGTCCAAGTGCCCGCTAGGTTACCTGCATAGTCCAAGTGCCCGTTCGTTAACCTAGATAGTCCAAGTGCCCGCTAGAGAACCTATGTAGTCCAAGTGCTATCTAGGTAACCTAGATAGTCCAAGTGCCTGCTAGGTAACCTACATAGTCCAAGTGCCCGTTCGTTAACCTAGATAGTCCAAGTGCCCGCTAGGTAACTTATATAGTGCAAGTGCCCGCTAGTTAACCTAGATTGTCCAAGTGCCCGCTAGTTAACCTACATAGTCCAAGTGCCCGCTAGGTAACCTAGATAGTGAAAGTGCCTGCTAGGTAACCTACATAGTGCAAGTGTCCGCTAGATAACCTACATATTCCAAGTGCCCGTAGTTAACATAGATAGTCCAAGTGCCCGCTAGGGAACGTACATAGTCCACGTGCCCGCTAGGTAACTTAGATAGTTCTAGTACCCGCTAGGTAACCTAGATCGTCCAAGGGCCCCCTAGTTAGCCTACATAGTCCAAGTGCCCGCTAGGTAACCTAGATAGTCCAAGTGCCCGTTCGGTAACCTAGATAGTCCAAGTGCCCTTTAGGGAACTTAGATAGTCCAAGGGCCCGCTAGTAAACCTACATAGTCTATGGGCACGCTAGACAACCTACATAGTGCAAGTGTCCGCTAGTTAACCTACATATTCCAAGTGCCCCCTAGTTAACCTACATAATCTAAGTTCCCGTTAGCTAACCTAGGTAGTCCAAGGGCCCGCTAGTTGACCTACATAGTCCAAGTGCCAGCTAGGTAACCTAGATAGTCCAAGTGCCTGTTAGCTAACCTAGATAGTCCAAGTGGCGGCTAGGTAACCTACATAGTCCAAGTGCCCGTTCGTTAACCAAGATAATCCAAGTGCCCGCTAGGTAACCTAGACAGTCCAAGTGTCCGCTAGTTAACCTACATAGTCCATGTGCCCAATAGGGAACCTACATAATCCAAGTGCCCGCTAGGGAACCTACATAGTCCAAGTGCCCGCTAGGCAACCTACATAGTCCAAGTGCCCGTTAGTTAACCTAGATAATCAAAGTGCCTGCTAGGTAACGTAGATAGTCCAAGTGCCCACTAGGTAACCTACATAGTCCAAGTTCCCGCTTGGTAACTTTAATACTCCAAATGCCCGCTAGGGAAACTACATAGTCTAATTGCCCGCTAGGTAACCTAGATAGTCCAAGTGCCTGCTAGTAAACCTACATAATCCATGGGCCCGCTAGTTAACCAACATAGTGCAAGGACCCGCTAGTTAACCTAGATCGTGCAAGTGTCCGCTAGTTAACCTACATAGTCCAAGTGCCTGCTAGTTAACCTAGATAGTCCAAGTGCCCGCTAGGGATCCTTCATAATCCAAGTGCCTGCTAGGTTACCTAGATAGTCCAAGTGCCCGCTAGTTAACCTAGATAGTCCTAGTGGCCGTTAGTTAACCTAGATAGTCCAAGTGCCCACTAGGGGACGTACATAGTCAAAGTGCCCGCTAGTTAACCTAGATAGTCCTAGTGCCCGTTAGTTAACCTAGATAGTCAAGTGTCCACTAGGGGACGTACATAGTCCAAGTGCCCGCTAGGCAACCTAGATAGTCCAAGTGGGCGCTAGGCTATGTACATAGTCCAAGTGCCTGCTAGGAAACGTAGATAGTCCAAGTGCCGCTAGTTAACCTACATAGTCCAAGGGCCCGCTAGTTAACCTACATAGTCCCAGGTCTGCTAGTTAACCTAGATAGTCAAAGTGCCCGCTAGGTAACCTAGACAGTCCAAGTGCCCGCTAGGGTATGTACATAGTCCAAGTGCCCGTTCGTTAACCTAGATAGTCCAAGTGCCCGCTAGGTAACCTATATAGGACAAGTGCCCTCTAGTTAACATAGATAGTCCAAGTGCCCGCTAGGTAACCTAGATAGTCAAAGTGCCCGTTAGGTAACCAACATTGTCCAAGTTCCCGCTAGGTAACCGAGAAAGTCCAAGTGCCCTTTACCTAACCTAGATAGTCCAAGTGCCCGCTAGGCCACATACATAGTCCAAGTGCCCTTTCGTTAACCTAGAAGGCCACGTGCCCGCTATGTAACCTAGACAGTCCAAGTGCCCGCTAGGTTACCTGCATAGTCCAAGTGCCCGTTCGTTAACCTAGATAGTCCAAGTGCCCGCTAGAGAACCTATATAGTCCAAGTGCTATCTAGGTAACCTAGATAGTCCAAGTGCCTGCTAGGTAACCTACATAGTCCAAGTGCCCGTTCGTTAACTTAGATAGTCCAAGTGCCCGCTAGGTAACCTATATAGTGCAAGTGCCCGCTAGTTAACCTAGATTGTCCAAGTGCCCGCTAGTTAACCTACATAGTCCAAGTGCCCGCTAGGTAACCTAGATAGTGAAAGTGCCCGTTAGGTAACCTAGATAGTCCAAGTGCCTGCTAGGTAACCTACATTGTCCAAGTTCCCGCTAGGTAACCTAGATAGTCCAAGTGCCCGTAACCTAACCTAGATAGTCCAAGTGCCCGCTAGGCAACATACATAGTCCAAGTGCCCGTTCGTTAACCTAGAAGTCCAAGTGCCCGCTAAGTACCCTAGACAGTCCAAGTGCCCGTTCGTTAACCTAGATAGTCCAAGTGCCCGCTAGGGAACCTATATACTCCAAGTGCTATCTAGGTAACCTAGATAGTCCAAGGGCCCGCTAGTTAACTTACATAGTTCAAGGGCTCGCTTGTTAACTTTGATAGTCCAAGTGCCCATTAGTTAACCAAGATCGTCCTAGTGCCCGCTAGTTAACCTAGATCGTCCAAGTGTCCTCTAGTTAACCTACATAGTCCAAGTGCCCGCTAAGTTAACCTAGACAGTCTAAGTGCATGCTAGTTAACCTTGATAGTCAAAGTGCCTGCTAGGTAACCTAGATAGTCCAAGAGCCCGCTAGGTAACCTAGATAGTCCAAGTGCCCACTAGGTAACCTAGATAGTCCAAATGCCCGCTAGGGACACTACATAGTCCAAGTGCCCGCTAGTTAACCTAGATAGTCCATGTGCTCGCTAGGTAACCAACAAAGTCTAAGTGCCCACTAGGTTATCTATATAGTCCAAATGCCCGCTAGGGAACCTACATAGTCCAAGTGCCCGCTAGGTAACCTAGATAGTCCAAGTGCTCTCTAGTTAACCTAGATCGTCCAAGTGCCCGCTAGTTATCCTACATAGTCCCAGAGCCCTTTAGTTAACCTACATAGTCCAAGGTCCGCTAGTTAACTTAGATAGTCCAAGTGCTCGCTAGTTAACCTACATAGTACAAGGGCCCGCTAGTTGACCTAGATAGTCCAAGTGCCCACAAGTTAACCTAGATAGGTCAAGTGCCTGGTAGGTAACCAAAGTAGTCCAAATGTCCGATAGGGATCCTACATAGTCCAAGTGCCCGCTAGTTAACCTAGATAGTCCAAGTGCCCGCTAGGGATCCTTCATAATCCAAGTGCCTGCTAGGTAACCTAGATAGTCCAAGTGCCCGCTAGTTAACCTAGATAGTCCTAGTGCCCGTTAGTTACCTAGATAGTCCAGTGCCCACTAGAGGACGTACATAATCCATGTGCCTGCTAGGTAACCTAGATAGTCCAAGTGCGCGCTAGGCTATGTACATAGTCCAAGTGCCTGCTAGGAAACCTAGATAGTCCAAGAGCCCGCTAGTTAACCTACATATTCCAAGGGCCCGCTAGTTAACCTACATAGTCCAAGGTCTGCTAGTTAACCTAGATAGTCAAAGTGCTCGCTAGGTAACCTACATTGTCCAAGTTCCCGCTTGGTAACTTTAATACTCCAAATGCCCGCTAGGGAAACTACATAGTCTAATTGCCCGCTAGGTAACCTAGATAGTCCAAGTGCCTGCTAGTAAACCTACATAATCCATGGGCCCGCTAGTTAACCAACATAGTGCAAGGGCCCGCTAGTTAACCTAGATCGTGCAAGTGTCCGCTAGTTAACCTACATAGTCCAAGTGCCCGCTAGTTAACCTAGATAGTCCAAGTGCCCGCTAGGGATCCTTCATAATCAAAGTGCCTGCTAGGTTACCTAGATAGTCCAAGTGCCCGCTAGTTAACTTAGATAGTCCTAGTGCCCGTTAGTTAACCTAGATAGTCAAGTGTCCACTAGGGGACGTACATAGTCCAAGTGCCCGCTAGGCAACCTAGATAGTCCAAGTGGGCGCTAGGCTATGTACATAGTCCAAGTGCCTGCTAGGAAGCCTAGATAGTCCAAGTGCCGCTAGTTAACCTACATAGTCCAAGGGCCCGCTAGTTAACCTACATAGTCCCAGGTCTGCTAGTTAACCTAGATAGTCAAAGTGCCCGCTAGGTAACCTAGACAGTCCAAGTGCCCGCTAGGTTACCTGCATAGTCCAAGTGCCCGTTCGTTAACCTAGATAGTCCAAGTGCCCGCTAGAGAACCTATGTAGTCCAAGTGCTATCTAGGTAACCTAGATAGTCCAAGTGCCTGCTAGGTAACCTACATAGTCCAAGTGCCCGTTCGTTAACCTAGATAGTCCAAGTGCCCGCTAGGTAACTTATATAGTGCAAGTGCCCGCTAGTTAACCTAGATTGTCCATGTGCCCGCTAGTTAACCTACATAGTCCAAGTGCCCGCTAGGTAACCTAGATAGTGAAAGTGCCCGTTAGGTAACCTAGATAGTCCAAGTGCCTGCTAGGTAACCTACATTGTCCAAGTTCCCGCTTGGTAACCTCGATTGTCCAAGTGCCCGTAACCTAACCTAGATAGTCCAAGTGCCCGCTAGGCAACATACATAGTCCAAGTGCCCGTTCGTTAACCTAGAAGTCCAAGTGCCCGCTAAGTACCCTAGACAGTCCAAGTGCCCGTTCGTTAACCTAGATAGTCCAAGTGCCCGCTAGGGAACCTATATACTCCAAGTGCTATCTAGGTAACCTAGATAGTCCAAGGGCCCGCTAGTTAACTTACATAGTTCAAGGGCTCGCTTGTTAACTTTGATAGTCCAAGTGCCCATTAGTTAACCAAGATCGTCCTAGGGCCCGCTAGTTAACCTAGATCGTCCAAGTGTCCTCTAGTTAACCTACATAGTCCAAGTGCCCGCTAAGTTAACCTAGACAGTCTAAGTGCATGCTAGTAAACCTTGATAGTCAAAGTGCCTGCTAGGTAACCTAGATTGTCCAAGAGCCCGCTAGGTAACCTAGATAGTCCAAGTGCCCACTAGGTAACCTAGATAGTCCAAATGCCCGCTAGGGACACTACATAGTCCAAGTGCCCGCTAGTTAACCTAGATAGTCCATGTGCCCGCTAGGTAACCAACAAAGTCTAAGTGCCCACTAGGTTATCTATATAGTCCAAATGCCCGCTAGGGAACCTACATAGTCCAAGTGCCCGCTAGGTAACCTAGATAGTCCAAGTGCTCTCTAGTTAACCTAGATCGTCCAAGTGCCCGCTTGTTATCCTACATAGTCCCAGAGACCTTTAGTTAACCTACATAGTCCAAGGTCCGCTAGTTAACTTAGGTAGTCCAAGTGCTCGCTAGTTAACCTACATAGTACAAGGGCCCGCTAGTTGACCTAGAGAGTCCAAGTGCCCACAAGTTAACCTAGATAGGTCAAGTGCCTGGTAGGTAACCAAAGTAGTCCAAATGTCCGATAGGGATCCTACATAGTCCAAGTGCCCGCTAGTTAACCTAGATAGTCCAAGTGCCCGCTAGGGATCCTTCATAATCCAAGTGCCTGCTAGGTAACCTAGATAGTCCAAGTGCCCGCTAGTTAACCTAGATAGTCCTAGTGCCCGTTAGTTACCTAGATAGTCCAGTGCCCACTAGAGGACGTACATAATCCATGTGCCTGCTAGGTAACCTAGATAGTCCAAGTGCGCGCTAGTTAACCTACATATTCCAAGGGCCGGCTAGTTAACCTACATAGTCCAAGGTCTGCTAGTTAACCTAGATAGTCAAAGTGCTCGCTAGGTAACCTACATTGTCCAAGTTCCCGCTAGGTAACCTAGATAGTCCAAGTGCCCGTTACCCAACCTAGATTGTCCAAGTGCCCGCTAGGCAACATACATATTCCAAGTGCCCGTTCGTTAACCTAGAAGTCCAAGTGCCCGCTATGTAACCTAGACAGTCCAAGTGCCCGCTAGGTTACCTGCATAGTCCAAGTGCCTGTTCGTTAACCTACATAGTCTAAGTGTCCGCTAGTTAACCTAGATAGTCCAAGTGCCCGCTAGGGATCCTTCATAATCCAAGTGCCTGCTAGGTAACCTAGATAGTCCAAGTGCCCGCTAGTTAACCTAGATAGTCCTAGTGCCCACTAGGGGACGTACATAGTCCAAGTCCCTGCCAGGTAACCTAGATTGTCCAAGTGGGCGCTAGGCTATGTACATAGTCCAAGTGCCTGCTAGGAAACCTAGATAGTCCAAGAGCCCGCTAGGTAACCTACATAGTCCAAGGGCCCGCTAGTTAACCTACATAGTCCAAGGTCTGCAAGTTAACCTAGATAATCAAGGTGCCCGCTAGGTAACCTAGACATTCCAAGTGCCCGTTAGGTTACCTACATAGTCCAAGTGCCCATTCGTTAACCTAGATAGTCCTAGTGCCCGCTAAGTTAACCTAGACAGTACAAGTGCACGCTAGTTAACCTACATAGTCCAAGTGCCCGATAGGGAACTACATAATCTAAGTGCCCGCTAGGCAACCTACATAGTCCAAGTGCCCGTTAGTTAACCTTGATAGTCAAAGTACCTGCTAGGTAACCTAGATAGTCCAAGTGCCCACTAGGTAACCTAGATAGTCCAAATGCCCGCTAGGGACACTACATAGTCCAAGTGCCCGCTAGTTAGCCTAGATAGTCCAAGTGCCTGCTGGTAAACCTACATAATCTATGGGACCGCTAGTTAACCTACATAGTACAAGTGCCCACTAGGCAACCTAGATAGTCCAAGTGCCCGCTAAGGAACCTACATAGTCCAAGTGCACGCTAGTTAACCTAGATAGTCCAAGTGCCCGCTAGGTAACCTAGATAGTCCAAGTGCCTGCTAGGTAACCGACATAGTGCAAGTGTCCGCTAGTTAACCTACATATTCCAAGTGCCCGCTAGTTAACATAGATAGTCCAAGTGCCCGCTAGGGAACGTACATAGTCCAAGTGCCCGCTAGGGTACGTACATACTCCAAGTGCCCGCTAGGGAACGTACATAGTCCAAGTGCCTGCTAGGTATCTTAGATAGTGCAAGTGCCTGAAAGTTAACCTAGATAGTTCAAGTACCCGCTAGGTAACCTCGATCGTTCAAGGGCCCCCTAGTTAACCTACATAATCCAAGTGCCCGCTAGATAACCTAGATAGTCCAAGTGCCCGTTCGGTAACCTACATAGTCCAAGTGCCCTTTAGGAAACTTAGATAGTCCAAAGGCCCGCTAGTAAACCTACATAGTCCATGGGCCCGCTAGTTAACCTACATAGTGCAAGTGTCCGCTAGTTAACCTACATATTCCAAGTGCCCGCTAGTTAACCTACATAATCTAAGTGCCCGTTAGCTAACCTAGATAGTCCAAGGGCCCACTAGTTGACCTACATAGTCCAAGTGCCAGCTAGGTAACCTAGATAGTACAAGTGCCCGCTAGGGAACCTAGATAGTCCAAGTGCCTGTTAGCTAACCTAGAGAGTCCAAGTGGCGGCTAGGTAACCTACATAGTCCACGTGTCCGTTCGTTAACCTAGATAATCCAAGTGCCCGCTAGGTAACCTAGACAGTCTAAGTGCCCGCTAGTTAACCTACATAGTCCAATTGCCTGATAGGGAACCTACATAATCCAAGTGCCAGCTAGGGAACCTACATAGTCCAAGTGCCCGCTAGGCAACCTACATAGTCCAAGTGCCCGTTATTTAACCTAGATAGTCAAAGTGCCTGCTAGGTAACCTAGATAGTCCAAGTGCCCGCTACATAACCTACATAGTCCAAGTTCCCGCTTGGTAACCTTAATAGTCCAAATGCCCTCTAGGATAACTACATAGTCCAAGGGCCCGATAGATAACCTAGATAGTCCAAGTGCCTGCTAGTAAACCTACATAATCCATGGGCCCGCTGGTTAACCTACATAGTGCAAGGGCCCGCTAGTTAACCTAGATCGTGCAAGTGTCCGCTAGTTAACCTACATAGTCCAAGTGCCCGCTAGTTAACCTAGATAGTCCAAGTGCCCGCTAGGTAACCTACAAAGTCTAAGTGCCCACTAGGTTATCTATATAGTCCAAATGGCCGCTAGGGAACCTACATAGTCCAAGTGCCCGCTATGTAACCTAGGTAGTCCAAGTGCCCTCTAGTTAACCTAGATCGTCCAAGTGCCCGCTAGTTATCCTACATAGTCCAAGAGCCCTTTAGTTAACCTACATAGTCCAAGGTCCGCTAGTTAACCTAGATAGTCCAAGTGCTCGCTAGTTAACCTACATAGTACAAGGGCCCGCTAGTTGACCTAGATAGTCCAAGTGCCCACAAGTTAACCTAGATAGGTCAAGTGCCTGGTAGGTAACCAAAGTAGTCCAAATGTCTGATAGGGTTCCTACATAGTCCAAGTGCCTGCTAGTTAACCTAGATAGTCCAAGTGCCCGCTAGGGATCCTTCATAATCCAAATGCCCGCTAGTTAACCTAGATAGTCCTAGTGCCCGTTAGTTACCTAGATAGTCCAGTGCCCACTAGGGGACGTACATAATCCATGTGCCTGCTAGGTAACCTAGATAGTCCAAGTGCGCGCTAGGCTATGTACATAGTCCAAGTGCCTGCTAGGAAACCTAGATAGTCCAAGAGCCCGCTAGTTAACCTACATATTCCAAGGGCCCGCTAGTTAACCTATATAGTCCAAGGTCTGCTAGTTAACCGAGATAGTCAAAGTGCCCGCTAGGTAACCTAGACAATCCAAGTGCCCGTTAGGTTACCTACATAGTCCAAGTGCCCGTTCGTTAACCTAGATAGTCCAAGTGCCCGCTAGGTAACCTACATAGTCCAAGGGCCCGCTAGGTAACCGAGATAGTCCAAGTGCCCGCTAGGTAACCTCGATAGTCCAAGTCCGCGCAAGTTAACCTAGATAGTCCAAGTGCCTGCTAGGTAACCTACATTGTCCAAGTTCCCGCTAGGTAACCTAGATAGTCCAAGTGCCCATTACCTAACCTAGATTGTCCAAGTGCCCGCTAGGCAACATACATATTCCAAGTGCCCGTTCGTTAACCTAGAAGTCCTAGTGCCCGCTATGTAACCTAGACAGTCCAAGTGCCCGCTAGGTTACCTGCATAGTCCAAGTGCCTGTTCGTTAACCTAGATAGTCCAAGTGCCCGCTAGTTAACCTAGATAGTCCAAGTGCCCGCTAGGGATCCTTCATAATCCAAGTGCCTGCTAGGTAACCTAGATAGTCCAAGTGCCCGCTAGTTAACCTAGATAGTCCTAGTGCCCACTAGGGGACGTACATAGTCCAAGTCCCTGCTAGGTAACCTAGATAGTCCAAGTGGGCGCTAGGCTATGTACATAGTCCAAGTGCCTGCTAGGAAACCTAGATAGTCCAAGAGCCCTCTAGGTAACCTATATAATCCAAGGGCCCGCTAGTTAACCTACATAGTCCAAGGTCTGCAAGTTAACCTAGATAATCAAGGTGCCTGCTAGGTAACCTAGACAGTCCAAGTGCCCGTTAGGTTACCTACATAGTCCAAGTGCCCATTCGTTAACCTAGATAGTCCAAGTGCCCGCTACGTAACCTACATAGTCCAAGGGCCCGCTAGGTAAGCTAGATAGTCCAAGTGCCCGCTAGGTAACCTCGATAGTCCAAGTGCGCGCTAGTTAACCTAGATAGTCCAAGTGCCTGCTAGGTAACCTACATTGTCCAAGTTCCCGCTAGGTAACCTAGATAGTCCAAGTGCCCGTTACCTAACCTAGATTGTCCAAGTGCCCGCTAGGCAACATACATATTCCAAGTGCCCGTTCGTTAACCTAGAAGTCCAAGTGCCCGCTATGTAACCTAGACAGTCCAAGTGCCCGCTAGGTTACCTGCATAGTCCAAGTGCCTGTACGTTAACCTACATAGTCCAAGTGCCCTCTAGGGAACCTATATATTCCAAGTGCTATCTAGGTAACCTAGATAGTCCAAGGGCCCGCTAGTTAACCTAGATAGTCCAAGGGCTCGCTTGTTAACTTTGATTGTCCAAGTGCCCGTTAGTTAACCTAGATCGTCCAAGTGTCCTCTAGTTAACCTACATAGTCCAAGTGCCCGCTAGTTAACCTACATAGTGCAAGTGTCTGCTAGGTAACCTACATAGTCCAAGTGCTGCTAGTTAACCTAGATAGTCCAAGTGCCCGCTAGGTAACCTAGAGAGTGCAATTGCCCGCTAGTTAACCTCCATAGTCCAAGTGCCTGCTAGGTACCCTAGATAGTCCAAGTGCCTGCTAGGTAACATACATAGTCCAAGTGCCCGCTAGGTAACCTACATAGTGCAAGTGTCCGCTAGTTAACCTAGATCGTCCAATTGTCCGCTAGTTAACATACATAGTCCAAGTTCCCGCTAGGTAACCTAGATAGTCCAATTGCCCGTTCGGTAACCTAGATAGTCCAAGTGGCCTTTAGGGAATCTAGATAGTCCAAGTGCCCACTAGGGAACCTACATAGTCCAATTGCCCGCTCTGGAACATACATAGTCCAAGTGCTAGCTAGTTAACCTAGATAGTCCAAGTGCCCGCTAGGTAACCTATATAGTCCAAATGCCCGCTAGGGAACCCACATAGTCCAAGCGCCTGCTAGGTAACCTAGATAGTCCAAGTGCCCGCTTGTTAACCTAGATAGTCCAAGTGCCCCTAGGTAACCTAGATAGTCCAACAGCCCGGTAGGTAACCTACATACTCCAAGTACCCGCTAGGTAACGTAGATAGTTCAAGTGCCAGCTAGGTAACCTAGATAGTCCAAGTGCCCGCTAGGTAACCTACATAGTCCAAGTGCCCGCTAAGTTAACCTAGACAGTCCAAGTGCACGCTAGTTAACCTACATAGTCCAAGTGCCCGATAGGGAACCTACATAATCTAAGTGCCCGCTAGGCAACCTACATAGTCCAAGTGCCCGTTAGTTAACCTTGATAGTCAAAATGCCTGCTAGGTAACCTAGATAGTCCAAGAGCCCGCTAGGTAACCTAGATAGTCCAAATGCCCGCTAGGGACACTACATAGTCCAAGTGCCCGCTAGTTAGCCTAGATAGTCCAAGTGCCTGCTGGTAAACCTACATAATCTATGGGACCGCTAGTTAACCTACATAGTACAAGTGCCCGCTAGGCAACCTAGATAGTCCAAGTGCCCGCTAAGGAACCTACATAGTCCAAGTGCACGCTAGTTAACCTAGATAGTCCAAGTGCCCGCTAGGTAACCTAGATAGTCCAAGTGCCCGCTAGGTAACCTACAAAGGCTAAGTTCCCGTTATGTTATCTATATAGTCCAAATGCCCGCTAGGGAACCTACATAGTCCAACTGCCCGTTAGTTAACTTTGATAGTCCAAGTGCTCGCTAGTTAACCTACATAGTACAAGGGCCCGTTAGTTGACCTAGATAGTCCACGTGCCCGCTAGTTAACCTAGATAGTCCAAGTGCCCGCTAGGTAACCTAAGCAGTCCAAATGTCCGATAGGGATCCTACATAGTCCAAGTGCCCGCTAGTTAACCTACATAGTCCATGTGCCCGTTCATTAACCTAGATAGTCCAAGTGCCTGCTAGGTAACCTAGACTGTCCAAGTGCCCGCTAGGTTACCTACATAGTCCAAGTGCCCGTTCGTTAACCTAGATAGTCCAAGTGCCCGCTAGGAAACCTACATAGTCCAAGGGCCCGCTAGGTAACCTAGATAGCCCAAGTGCCCGTTAGGTAACCTAGAGTCCAAGTGTTCGCTAGTTATCCTACATAGTCCAAGTGCCCACTATGTAACCTAGATAGTCAAAGTGCCGTTAGGTAACCTAGATGGTCCAAGTGCCCGTTAGGTAACCTAGATAGTCAAACAGCCCGGTAGGTAACCTAGATAGTCCAAGTACCCGCTAAGTAACATAGATAGTCCAAGTGCCCAAACGTGAACCTAGATAGGCCAAGTGCCCGCTAGGTAACCTAGACTGTCCAAGTGCCCCCTAGGTTACCTACATAGTCCAAGTGCCCGTTCGTTAACCTTGAAATCCAAGTGCCTGCTAGGCAACCTACATAGTCCAAGAGCCCGTTCGTTAACCTAGAAGTCCAAGTGCTTGCTAGGTAACCTAGACAGTCCAAGTGCCCGCTAGGTTACCTGCATATTCCAAGTGCCCGTTCGTTAACCTAGATACTCCAAGTGCCCGCTAGGTAACCTGGATAGTCCAAGGTCCCGCTAGTTAACCTACATAATCCAAGGTCTCACTTGTTAACTTTGATAGTCCAAGTACCCGCTAGTTAACCTAGATCGTCCAAGTGCCGCTAGTTAACCTAGATTGTCCGAGTGCCTGCTAGTTAACCTACATAGTCCAAGGGCCCACTAGTTAACCTAGATAGTCCAAGTGTCCTCTAGTTAACCTACATAGTCCAAGTGCCCGCTTGTTAACCTATATACCAAGTGCCCGCTACGAAACCTAGATAGTCCAAGTGCACGCTAGTTAACCTACATAGTCCAAGTGCCCGCTAGGCAACCTAGATAGTACAAGTGACCGCTAAGGAACCTACATAATCCAAGGGCCCGTTCGTTAACCTAGATAGTCCAAGTGCCCGCTAGGAAACCTACATTGCCCAAGGGCCCGCTAGGCAACCTAGATAGTCCAAGTGCCCGCTAGGTAACCTAGAGTCCAAGTGCTCGCTAGTTAACCTACATAGTCCAAGTGCCCACTATGTAACCTAGATAGTCAAAGTGCCCGTTAGGTAACCTAGATAGTCCAAGTGCCCGCTAGGTAACTTACATTGTCCAAGTTCCCGCTAGGTAACCAAGATAATCCAAGTGCCTGTTACCTAACCTAGATAGTCCAAGTGCCCGCTAGGCAACCTACATAGTCCAAGAGCCCGTTCGTTAACCTAGAAGTCCAAGTGCCCACTAGATAACCTAGACAGTCTAAGTGCCCCCTAGGTTACCTGCATATTCCCAGTGCCCGTTCGTTAACCTAGATAGTCCAAGTGCCCACTAGGTAACCTACATAGTCCAAGTGCCCTTTAGGAAACTTAGATAGTCCAAAGGCCCGCTAGTAAACCTACATAGTCCATGGGCCCGCTAGTTAACCTACATAGTGCAAGTGTCCGCTAGTTAACCTACATATTCCAAGTGCCCGCTAGTTAACCTACATAATCTAAGTGCCCGTTAGCTAACCTAGATAGTCCAAGGGCCCACTAGTTGACCTACATAGTCCAAGTGCCAGCTATGTAACCTAGATAGTACAAGTGCCCGCTAGGGAACCTAGATAGTCCAAGTGCCTGTTAGCTAACCTAGATAGTCCAAGTGGCGGCTAGGTAACCTACATAGTTTAAGTGTCCGTTCGTTAACCTAGATAATCCAAGTGCCCGCTAGGTAACCTAGACAGTCCAAGTGCCCGCTAGTTAACCTAGATAGTCCAAGTGCCCGATAGGGAACCTACATAATCCAAGTGCCAGCTAGGGAACCTACATAGTCCAAGTGCCCGCTAGGCAACCTACATAGTCCAAGTGCCGGTTATTTAACCTAGATAGTCAAAGTGCCTGCTAGGTAACCTAGATTGTCCAAGTGCCCGCTACGTAACCTACATAGTCCAAGTTCCCGCTTGGTAACCTTAATAGTCCAAATGCCCTCTAGGAAAACTACATAGTCCAAGGGCCCGCTAGATAACCTAGATAGTCCAAGTGCCTGCTAGTAAACCTACATAATCCATGGGCCCGCTAGTTAACCTACATAGTGCAAGTGCCCGCTAGTTAACCTAGATAGTCCAAGTGCCCGCTAGGTAACCTACAAAATCTAAGTTCTCACTAGGTTATCTATATAGTCCAAATGCCCGCTAGGGAACCTACGTAGTCCAAGTACCCGCTAGGTAACCTAGATAGTCCAAGTGCCCTCTAGTTAACCTAGATCGTCCAAGTGCCCGCTAGTTATCCTACATAGTCCAAGAGCCCTTTAGTTAACCTACATAGTCCAAGGTCCGCTAGTTAACCTAGATAGTCCAAGTGCTCGCTAGTTAACCTACATAGTACAAGGGCCCGCTAGTTGACCTAGATAGTGCAAGTGCCCACAAGTTAACCTAGATAGGTCAAGTGCCAGGTAGGTAACCAAAGTAGTCTAAATGTCCGATAGGGATATTACATAGTCCATGTGCCCTCTAGTTAACCTAGATAGTCCAAGTGCCCGCTAGGGATCCTTCATAATCCAAGTGCCTGCTAGGTAACCTAGATAGTCCAAGTGCCCGCTAGTTAACCTAGATAGTCCTAGTGCCCGTTAGTTACCTAGATAGTCCAGTGCCCACTAGAGGACGTACATAATCCATGTGCCTGGTAGGTAACCTAGATAGTCCAAGTGCGCGCTAGGCTATGTACATAGTCCAAGTGCCTGCTAGGAAACCTAGATAGTCCAAGAGCCCGCTAGTTAACCTACATATTCCAAGGGCCCGCTAGTTAACCTACATAGTCCAAGGTCTGCTAGTTAACCTAGATAGTCAAAGTGCTCGCTAGGTAACCTACATTGTCCAAGTTCCCGCTAGGTAACCTAGATAGTCCAAGTGCCCGTTACCTAACCTAGATTGTCCAAGTGCCCACTAGGCAACATACATATTCCAAGTGCCCGTTCGTTAACCTAGAAGTCCAAGTGCCCGCTATGTAACCTAGACAGTCCAAGTGCCCGCTAGGTTACCTGCATAGTCCAAGTGCCTGTTCGTTAACCTACATAGTCCAAGTGCCCGCTAGTTAACCTAGATAGTCCAAGTGCCCGCTAGGGATCCTTCATAATCCAAGTGCCTGCTAGGTAACCTAGATAGTCCAAGTGCCCGCTAGTTAACCTAGATAGTCCTATTGCCCACTAGGGGACGTACATAGTCCAAGTCCCTGCCAGGTAACCTAGATAGTCCAAGTGGGCGCTAGGCTATGTACATAGTCCAAGTGCCTGCTAGGAAACCTAGATAGTCCAAGAGCCCGCTAGGTAACCTACATAGTCCAAGGGCCCGCTAGTTAACCTACATAGTCCAAGGTCTGCAAGTTAACCTAGATAATCAAGGTGCCCGCTAGGTAACCTAGACATTCCAAGTGCCCGTTAGGTTACCTACATAGTCCAAGTGCCCATTCGTTAACCTAGATAGTCCTAGTGCCCGCTAAGTTAACCTAGACAGTACAAGTGCACGCTAGTTAACCTACATAGTCCAAGTGCCTGATAGGGAACTACATAATCTAAGTGCCCGCTAGGCAACCTACATAGTCCAAGTGCCCGTTAGTTAACCTTGATAGTCAAAGTACCTGCTAGGTAACCTAGATAGTCCAAGTGCCCACTAGGTAACCTAGATAGTCCAAATGCCCGCTAGGGACACTACATAGTCCAAGTGCCCGCTAGTTAGCCTAGATAGTCCAAGTGCCTGCTGGTAAACCTACATAATCTATGGGACCGCTAGTTAACCTACATAGTACAAGTGCCCACTAGGCAACCTAGATAGTCCAAGTGCCCGCTAAGGAACCTACATAGTCCAAGTGCACGCTAGTTAACCTAGATAGTCCAAGTGCCCGCTAGGTAACCTAGATAGTCCAAGTGGCTGCTAGGTAACCGACATAGTGCAAGTGTCCGCTAGTTAACCTACATATTCCAAGTGCCCGCTAGTTAACATAGATAGTCCAAGTGCCCGCTAGGGAACGTACATAGACCAAGTGCCCGCTAGGGTACGTACATACTCCAAGTGCCCGCTAGGGAACGTACATAGTCCAAGTGCCTGCTAGGTATCTTAGATAGTGCAAGTGCCTGAAAGTTAACCTAGATAGTTCTAGTACCCGCTAGGTAACCTCGATCGTTGAAGGGCCCCCTAGTTAACCTACATAATCCAACTGCCCGCTAGATAACCTAGATAGTCCAAGTGCCCGTTCGGTAACCTACATAGTCCAAGTGCCCTTTAGGAAACTTAGATAGTCCAAAGGCCCGCTAGTAAACCTACATAGTCCATGGGCCCGCTAGTTAACCTACATAGTGCAAGTGTCCGCTAGTTAACCTACATATTCCAAGTGCCCGCTAGTTAACCTACATAATCTAAGTGCCCGTTAGCTAACCTAGATAGTCCAAGGGCCCACTAGTTGACCTACATAGTCCAAGTGCCAGCTAGGTAACCTAGATAGTACAAGTGCCCGCTAGGGAACCTAGATAGTCCAAGTGCCTGTTATTTAACCTAGAGAGTCCAAGTGGCGGCTAGGTAACCTACATAGTCCAAGTGTCCGTTCGTTAACCTAGATAATCCAAGTGCCCGCTAGGTAACCTAGACAGTCCAAGTGCCCGCTAGTTAACCTACATAGTCCAAGTGCCCGATAGGGAACCTACATAATCCAAGTGCCAGCTAGGGAACCTACATAGTCCAAGTGCCCGCTAGGCAACCTACATAGTCCAAGTGCCCGTTATTTAACCTAGATAGTCAAAGTGCCTGCTAGGTAACCTAGATAGTCCAAGTGCCCGCTACGTAACCTACATAGTCCAAGTTCCCGCTTGGTAACCTTAATAGTCCAAATGCCCTCTAGGAAAACTACATAGTCCAAGGGCATGATAGATAACCTAGATAGTCCAAGTGCCTGCTAGTAAACCTACATAATCCACGGGCCCGCTGGTTAACCTACATAGTGCAAGGGCCCACTAGTTAACCTAGATCGTGCAAGTGTCCGCTAGTTAACCTACATAGTCCAAGTGCCCGCTAGTTAACCTAGATAGTCCAAGTGCCCGCTAGGTAACCTACAAAGTCTAAGTGCCCACTAGGTTATCTATATAGTCCAAATGGCCGCTAGGGAACCTACATAGTCCAAGTGCCCGCTAGGTAACCTAGATAGTCCAAGTGCCCTCTAGTTAACCTAGATCGTCCAAGTGCCCGCTAGTTATCCTACATAGTCCAAGAGCCCTTTAGTTAACCTACATAGTCCAAGGTCCGCTAGTTAACCTAGATAGTCCAAGTGCTCGCTAGTTAACCTACATAGTACAAGGGCCCGCTAGTTGACCTAGATAGTCCAAGTGCCCACAAGTTAACCTAGATAGGTCAAGTGCCTGGTAGGTAACCAAAGTAGTCCAAATGTCTGATAGGGTTCCTACATAGTTCCAAGTGCCTGCTAGTTAACCTAGATAGTCCAAGTGCCCGCTAGGGAACCTTCATAATCCAAGTGCCCGCTAGTTAACCTAGATAGTCCTAGTGCCCGTTAGTTACCTAGATAGTCCAGTGCCCACTAGGGGACGTACATAATCCATGTGCCTGCTAGGTAACCTAGATAGTCCAAGTGCGCGCTAGGCTATGTACATAGTCCAAGTGCCTGCTAGGAAACCTAGATAGTCCAAGAGCCCGCTAGTTAACCTACATATTCCAAGGGCCCGCTAGTTAACCTATATAGTCCAAGGTCTGCTAGTTAACCGAGATAGTCAAAGTGCCCGCTAGGTAACCTAGACAATCCAAGTGCCCGTTAGGTTACCTACATAGTCCAAGTGCCCGTTCGTTAACCTAGATAGTCCAAGTGCCCGCTAGGTAACCTACATAGTCCAAGGGCCCACTAGGTAACCGAGATAGTCCAAGTGCCCGCTAGGTAACCTCGATAGTCCAAGTCCGCGCAAGTTAACCTAGATAGTCCAAGTGCCTGCTAGGTAACCTACATTGTCCAAGTTCCCGCTAGGTAACCTAGATAGTCCAAGTGCCCGTTCGTTAACCTAGAAGTCCTAGTGCCCGCTATGTAACCTAGACAGTCCAAGTGCCCGCTAGGTTACCTGCATAGTCCAAGTGCCTGTTCGTTAACCTAGATAGTCCAAGTGCCCGCTAGTTAACCTAGATAGTCCAAGTGCCCGCTAGGGATCCTTCATAATCCAAGTGCCTGTTCGTTAACCTAGATAGTCCAAGTGCCCGCTAGTTAACCTAGATAGTCCTAGTGCCCACTAGGGGACGTACATAGTCCAAGTCCCTGCAAGGTAACCTAGATAGTCCAAGTGGGCGCTAGGCTATGTACATAGTCCAAGTGCCTGCTAGGAAACCTAGATAGTCCAAGAGCCCGCTAGGTAACCTACATAGTCCAAGGGCCCGCTAGTTAACCTACATAGTCCAAGGTCTGCAAGTTAACCTAGATAATCAAGGTGCCTGCTAGGTAACCTAGACAGTCCAAGTGCCCGTTAGGTTACCTACATAGTCCAAGTGCCCATTCGTTAACCTAGATAGTCCAAGTGCCCGCTACGTAACCTACATAGTCCAAGGGCCCGCTAGGTAAGCTAGATAGTCCAAGTGCCCGCTAGGTAACCTCGATAGTCCAAGTGCGCGCTAGTTAACCTAGATAGTCCAAGTGCCTGCTAGGTAAACTACATTGTCCAAGTTCCCGCTAGGTAACCTAGATAGTCCAAGTGCCCGTTACCTAACCTAGATTGTCCAAGTGCCCGCTAGGCAACATACATATTCCAAGTGCCCGTTCGTTAACCTAGAAGTCCAAGTGCCCGCTATGTAACCTAGACAGTCCAAGTGCCCGCTAGGTTACCTGCATAGTCCAAGTGCCTGTACGTTAACCTACATAGTCCAAGTGCCCTCTAGGGAACCTATATATTCCAAGTGCTATCTAGGTAACCTAGTTAGTCCAAGGGCCCGCTAGTTAACCTAGATAGTCCAAGGGCTCGCTTGTTAACTTTGATTGTCCAAGTGCCCGTTAGTTAACCTAGATCGTCCAAGTGTCCTCTAGTTAACCTACATAGTCCAAGTGCCCGCTAGGTAACCTACATAGTGCAAGTGTCTGCTAGGTAACCTACATAGTCCAAGTGCCCGCTAGTTAACCTAGATAGTCCAAGTGCCCGCTAGGTAACCTAGAGAGTGCAATTGCCCGCTAGTTAACCTCCATAGTCCAAGTGCCTGCTAGGTACCCTAGATAGTCCAAGTGCCTGCTAGGTAACCTACATAGTGCAAGTGTCCGCTAGTTAACCTAGATCGTCCAATTGTCCGCTAGTTAACCTACATAGTCCAAGTGCCCTCTAGGGAACCTATATATTCCAAGTGCTATCTAGGTAACCTAGATAGTCCAAGGGCCCGCTAGTTAACCTAGATAGTCCAAGGGCTCGCTTGTTAACTTTGATTGTCCAAGTGCCCGTTAGTTAACCTAGATCGTCCAAGTGTCCTCTAGTTAACCTACATAGTCCAAGTGCCCGCTAAGTTAACCTAGACAGTCCAAGTGCACGCTAGTTAACCTACATAGTCCAAGTGCCCGATAGGGAACCTACATAATCTAAGTGCCCGCTAGGCAACCTACATAGTCCAAGTGCCCGTTAGTTAACCTTGATAGTCAAAATGCCTGCTAGGTAACCTAGATAGTCCAAGAGCCCGCTAGGTAACCTAGATAGTCCAAATGCCCGCTAGGGACACTACATAGTCCAAGTGCCCGCTAGTTAGCCTAGATAGTCCAAGTGCCTGCTGGTAAACCTACATAATCTATGGGACCGCTAGTTAACCTACATAGTCCAAGTGCCCGATAGGGAACCTACATAATCCAAGTGCCAGCTAGGGAACCTACATAGTCCAAGTGCCCGCTAGGCAACCTACATAGTCCAAGTGCCCGTTATTTAACCTAGATAGTCAAAGTGCCTGCTAGGTAACCTAGATAGTCCAAGTGCCCGCTAAGTAACCTACATAGTCCAAGTTCCCGCTTGGTAACCTTAATAGTCCAAATGCCCTCTAGGAAAACTACATAGTCCAAGGGCATGATAGATAACCTAGATAGTCCAAGTGCCTGCTAGTAAACCTACATAATCCATGGGCCCGCTGGTTAACCTACATAGTGCAAGGGCCCGCTAGTTAACCTAGATCGTGCAAGTGTCCGCTAGTTAACCTACATAGTCCAAGTGCCCGCTAGTTAACCTAGATAGTCCAAGTGCCCGCTAGGTAACCTACAAAGTCTAAGTGCCCACTAGGTTATCTATATAGTCCAAATGGCCGCTAGGGAACCTACATAGTCCAAGTGCCCGCTAGGTAACCTAGATAGTCCAAGTGCCCTCTAGTTAACCTAGATCGTCCAAGTGCCCGCTAGTTATCCTACATAGTCCAAGAGCCCTTTAGTTAACCTACATAGTCCAAGGTCCGCTAGTTAACCTAGATAGTCCAAGTGCTCGCTAGTTAACCTACATAGTACAAGGGCCCGCTAGTTGACCTAGATAGTCCAAGTGCCCACAAGTTAACCTAGATAGGTCAAGTGCCTGGTAGGTAACCAAAGTAGTCCAAATGTCTGATAGGGTTCCTACATAGTTCCAAGTGCCTGCTAGTTAACCTAGATAGTCCAAGTGCCCGCTAGGGATCCTTCATAATCCAAGTGCCCGCTAGTTAACCTAGATAGTCCTAGTGCCCGTTAGTTACCTAGATAGTCCAGTGCCCACTAGGGGACGTACATAATCCATGTGCCTGCTAGGTAACCTAGATAGTCCAAGTGCGCGCTAGGCTATGTACATAGTCCAAGTGCCTGCTAGGAAACCTAGATAGTCCAAGAGCCCGCTAGTTAACCTACATATTCCAAGGGCCCGCTAGTTAACCTATATAGTCCAAGGTCTGCTAGTTAACCGAGATAGTCAAAGTGCCCGCTAGGTAACCTAGACAATCCAAGTGCCCGTTAGGTTACCTACATAGTCCAAGTGCCCGTTCGTTAACCTAGATAGTCCAAGTGCCCGCTAGGTAACCTACATAGTCCAAGGGCCCGCTAGGTAACCGAGATAGTCCAAGTGCCCGCTAGGTAACCTCGATAGTCCAAGTCCGCGCAAGTTAACCTAGATAGTCCAAGTGCCTGCTAGGTAACCTACATTGTCCAAGTTCCCGCTAGGTAACCTAGATAGTCCAAGTGCCCGTTCGTTAACCTAGAAGTCCTAGTGCCCGCTATGTAACCTAGACAGTCCAAGTGCCCGCTAGGTTACCTGCATAGTCCAAGTGCCTGTTCGTTAACCTAGATAGTCCAAGTGCCCGCTAGTTAACCTAGATAGTCCTAGTGCCCGCTAGGGATCCTTCATAATCCAAGTGCCTGTTCGTTAACCTAGATAGTCCAAGTGCCCGCTAGTTAACCTAGATAGTCCTAGTGCCCACTAGGGGACGTACATAGTCCAAGTCCCTGCAAGGTAACCTAGATAGTCCAAGTGGGCGCTAGGCTATGTACATAGTCCAAGTGCCTGCTAGGAAACCTAGATAGTCCAAGAGCCCGCTAGGTAACCTACATAGTCCAAGGGCCCGCTAGTTAACCTACATAGTCCAAGGTCTGCAAGTTAACCTAGATAATCAAGGTGCCTGCTAGGTAACCTAGACAGTCCAAGTGCCCGTTAGGTTACCTACATAGTCCAAGTGCCCATTCGTTAACCTAGATAGTCCAAGTGCCCGCTACGTAACCTACATAGTCCAAGGGCCCGCTAGGTAAGCTAGATAGTCCAAGTGCCCGCTAGGTAACCTCGATAGTCCAAGTGCGCGCTAGTTAACCTAGATAGTCCAAGTGCCTGCTAGGTAAACTACATTGTCCAAGTTCCCGCTAGGTAACCTAGATAGTCCAAGTGCCCGTTACCTAACCTAGATTGTCCAAGTGCCCGCTAGGCAACATACATATTCCAAGTGCCCGTTCGTTAACCTAGAAGTCCAAGTGCCCGCTATGTAACCTAGACAGTCCAAGTGCCCGCTAGGTTACCTGCATAGTCCAAGTGCCTGTACGTTAACCTACATAGTCCAAGTGCCCTCTAGGGAACCTATATATTCCAAGTGCTATCTAGGTAACCTAGTTAGTCCAAGGGCCCGCTAGTTAACCTAGATAGTCCAAGGGCTCGCTTGTTAACTTTGATTGTCCAAGTGCCCGTTAGTTAACCTAGATCGTCCAAGTGTCCTCTAGTTAACCTACATAGTCCAAGTGCCCGCTAGGTAACCTACATAGTGCAAGTGTCTGCTAGGTAACCTACATAGTCCAAGTGCCCGCTAGTTAACCTAGATAGTCCAAGTGCCCGCTAGGTAACCTAGAGAGTGCAATTGCCCGCTAGTTAACCTCCATAGTCCAAGTGCCTGCTAGGTACCCTAGATAGTCCAAGTGCCTGCTAGGTAACCTACATAGTGCAAGTGTCCGCTAGTTAACCTAGATCGTCCAATTGTCCGCTAGTTAACCTACATAGTCCAAGTGCCCTCTAGGGAACCTATATATTCCAAGTGCTATCTAGGTAACCTAGATAGTCCAAGGGCCCGCTAGTTAACCTAGATAGTCCAAGGGCTCGCTTGTTAACTTTGATTGTCCAAGTGCCCGTTAGTTAACCTAGATCGTCCAAGTGTCCTCTAGTTAACCTACATAGTCCAAGTGCCCGCTAAGTTAACCTAGACAGTCCAAGTGCACGCTAGTTAACCTACATAGTCCAAGTGCCCGATAGGGAACCTACATAATCTAAGTGCCCGCTAGGCAACCTACATAGTCCAAGTGCCCGTTAGTTAACCTTGATAGTCAAAATGCCTGCTAGGTAACCTAGATAGTCCAAGAGCCCGCTAGGTAACCTAGATAGTCCAAATGCCCGCTAGGGACACTACATAGTCCAAGTGCCCGCTAGTTAGCCTAGATAGTCCAAGTGCCTGCTGGTAAACCTACATAATCTATGGGACCGCTAGTTAACCTACATAGTACAAGTGCCCGCTAGGCAACCTAGATAGTCCAAGTGCCGCTAAGGAACCTACATAGTCCAAGTGCACGCTAGTTAACCTAGATAGTCCAAGTGCCCGCTAGGTAACCTAGATAGTCCAAGTGCCTGCTAGGTAACCGACATAGTGCAAGCGTCCGCTAGTTAACCTACATATTCCAAGTGCCCGCTAGTTAAAATAGATAGTCCAAGTGCCCGCTAGGGAACGTACATAGTCCAAGTGCCCGCTAGGGTACGTACATACTCCAAGGGCCCGCTAGGGAACGTACATAGTCTAAGTGCCTGCTAGGTAACTTAGATAGTGCAAGTGCCTGAAAGTTAACCTAGATAGTTCTAGTACCCGCTAGGTAACCTCGATCGTTCAAGGGCCCCCTAGTTAACCTACATAATCCAAGTGCCCGCTAGATAACCTAGATAGTCCAAGTGCCCGTTCGGTAACCTACATAGTCCAAGTGCCCTTTAGGAAACTTAGATAGTCCAAAGGCCCGCTAGTAAACCTACATAGTCCATGGGCCCGCTAGTTAACCTACATAGTGCAAGTGTCCGCTAGTTAACCTACATATTCCAAGTGCCCGCTAGTTAACCTACATAATCTAAGTGCCCGTTAGCTAACCTAGATAGTCCAAGGGCCCACTAGTTGACCTACATAGTCCAAGTGCCAGCTAGGTAACCTAGATAGTACAAGTGCCCGATAGGGAACCTAGATAGTCCAAGTGCCTGTTAGCTAACCTAGATAGTCCAAGTGGCGGCTAGGTAACCTACATAGTTTAAGTGTCCGTTCGTTAACCTAGATAATCCAAGTGCCCGCTAGGTAACCTAGACAGTCCAAGTGCCCGCTAGTTAACCTAGATAGTCCAAGTGCACGATAGGGAACCTACATAATCCAAGTGCCAGCTAGGGAACCTACAAAGTCCAAGTGCCCGCTAGGCAACCTACATAGTCCAAGTGCCGGTTATTTAACCTAGATAGTCAAAGTGCCTGCTAGGTAACCTAGATAGTCCAAGTGCCCGCTACGTAACCTACATAGTCCAAGTTCCCGCTTGGTAACCTTAATAGTCCAAATGCCCTCTAGGAAAACTACATAGTCCAAGGGCCCGCTAGATAACCTAGATAGTCCAAGTGCCTGCTTGTAAACCTACATAATCCATGGGCCCGCTAGTTAACCTACATAGTGCAAGTGCCCGCTAGTTAACCTAGATAGTCCAAGTGCCCGCTAGGTAACCTACAAAATCTAAGTTCTCACTAGGTTATCTATATAGTCCAAATGCCCGCTAGGGAACCTACGTAGTCCAAGTACCCGCTAGGTAACCTAGATAGTCCAAGTGCCCTCTAGTTAACCTAGATCGTCCAAGTGCCCGCTAGTTATCCTACATAGTCCAAGAGCCCTTTAGTTAACCTACATAGTCCAAGGTCCGCTAGTTAACCTAGATAGTCCAAGTGCTCGCTAGTTAACCTACATAGTACAAGGGCCCGCTAGTTGACCTAGATAGTGCAAGTGCCCACAAGTTAACCTAGATAGGTCAAGTGCCAGGTAGGTAACCAAAGTAGTCTAAATGTCCGATAGGGATATTACATAGTCCATGTGCCCTCTAGTTAACCTAGATAGTCCAAGTGCCCGTAGGGATCCTTCATAATCCAAGTGCCTGCTAGGTAACCTAGATAGTCCAATGCCCGCTAATTAACCTAGATAGTCCTAGTTCCCGTTAGTTATCTAGATATTTCAAGTGCCCACTAGGGGACGTACATAATCCATGTGCCTGCTAGGTAACCTAGATAGTCCAAGTGCGCGCTAGGGTATGTACATAGTCCAAGTGCCTGCTAGGAAACCTAGATAGTCCAAGAGCCCGCTAGTTAACCTACATTATCCAAGGGCCGGCTAGTTAACCTACATAGTCCAAGGTCTGCTAGTTAACCTAGATAGTCAAAGTGCCCGCTAGGTAACCTAGACAGTCCAAGTGCCCGTTAGGTTACCTACATAGTCCAAGTGCCCGTTCGTTAACCTAGATAGTCCAAGGGCCCGCTAGGTAACCCACATAGTCCAAGGGCCCTCTAGGTAACCTAGATAGTCCAAGTGCCCGCTAGGTAACCTCGATAGTCCATATCCGCGCAAGTTAACCTAGATAGTCCAAGTGCCTGCTAGGTAACCTACATTGTCCAAGTTCCCGCTAGGTAACCTAGATAGTCCAGGTGCCCGTTACCTAACCTAGATTGTCCAAGTGCCCGCTAGGCAACATACATATTCCAAGTGCCCGTTCGTTAACCTAGAAGTCCAAGTGCCCGCTATGTAACCTAGACAGTCCAAGTGCCCGCTAGGTTACCTGCATATTCCAAGTGCCTGTTCGTTAACCTACATATTCCAAGTGCCCGCTAGTTAACCTAGATAGTCCAAGTGCCCGCTAGGGATCCCTCATAATCAAAGTGCCTGCTAGGTAACCTAGATAGTCCAAGTGCCCGCTAGTTAACCTTGATAGTCCTAGTGCCCACTAGGGGACGTACATAGTCCAAGTCCCTGCTAGGTAACCTAGATAGTCCAAGTGGGCGCTAGGCTATGTACATAGTCCAAGTGCCTGCTAGGAAACCTAGATAGTCCAAGAGCCCGCAAGGTAACCTACATAGTCCAAAGGCCCGCTAGTTAACCTACATAGTCCAAGGTCTGCAAGTTAACCTAGATAATCAAAGTGCCCGCTAGGTAACCTAGACAGTCCAAGTGCCCGTTAGGTTACCTACATAGTCCAAGTGCCCATTCGTTAACCTAGATAGTCCAAGTGCCCGCTACGTAACCTACATAGTCCAAGGGCCCGCTAGGTAAGCTAGATAGTCCAAGTGCCCGCTAGGTAACCTCGATAGTCCAAGTGCGCGCTAGTTAACCTAGATAGTCCAAGTGCCTGCTAGGTAACCTACATTGTCCAAGTTCCCGCTAGGTAACCTAGATAGTCCAAGTGCCCGTTACCTAACCTAGATTGTCCAAGTGCCCGCTAGGCAACATACATTTTCCAAGTGCCCGTTCGTTAACCTAGAAGTCCAAGTGCCCGCTATGTAACCTAGACAGTCCAAGTGCCCGCTAGGTTACCTGCATAGTCCAAGTGCCTGTACGTTAACCTACATAGTCCAAGTGCCCCCTAGGGAACCTATATATTCCAAGTGCTATCTAGGTAACCTAGATAGTCCAAGGGCCCGCTAGTTAACCTAGATAGTCCAAGGGCTCGCTTGTTAACTTTGATTGTCCAAGTGCCCGTTAGTTAACCTAGATCGTCCAAGTGCCCGCTAGTTAACCTAGATCGTCCAAGTGTCCTCTAGTTTACCTACATAGTCCAAATGCCCGCTAGGTAACCTACATAGTGCAAGTGTCTGCTAGGTAACCTACATAGACCAAGTGCCCGCTAGTTAACCTAGATAGTCCAAGTGCCCGCTAGGTAACCTAGAGAGTGCAAGTGCCCGCTTGTTAACCTTCATAGTCCAAGTGCCTGCTAGGTAACCTAGATAGTCCAAGGGCCTGCTAGTTAACCTACATAGTCCAAGTTCCCCCTAGGTAACCTACATAGTGCAAGTGTCCGCTAGTTAACCTAGATCGTCCAATTGTCCTCTAGTTAACCTACATAGTCCAAGTTCCCCCTAGGTAACCTAGATAGTCCAAGTGCCCGTTCGGTAACCTAGATAGTCCAAGTGGCCTTTAGGGAATCTAGATAGTCCAAGTGCCCACTAGGGAACCTATAGTCCAATTGCCCGCTCTGGAACATACATAGTCCAAGTGCCCCCTAGTTAACCTAGATAGTCCAAGTGCCCACTAGGTAACCTATATATTCCAAATGCCCGCTAGGGAACCCACATAGTCCAAGTACCCGCTAGGTAACGTAGATAGTTCAAGTGCCAGCTAGGTAACCTAGACAGTCCAAGTGCCCGCTAGGTAACCTACAATCCCTAAGTGCCCGCTAAGGAATCTATATAGGCCAAATGCCCACTAGGGAGCCTACATAATCCAAATGCCCGCTAGGTAACCTAATAGTCCAAGTGCCCGCTAGGTAACCTACATATTCCAAATGCCCTCTAGTTAACCCACATAGTCCAAGTACCCGCTAGGGAATTTACATAGTCCAAGGGCCCGCTAGGGAACCTACATAGTCCAAGTGCCTGTGTGTTAACCTAGATAGTCCATGTGCCCGCTAGGTAACCTAGATAGTCCAACAGCCCGCTAGGTAACCTACATACTCCAAGAACCTGCTAGGCTACGTAGATAGTCCAAATGCCCCCTAGGTAACCTACAAAGTCTAAGTGCCCGCTAGGTTATCTATATAGTCCAAATGCCCGCTAGGGAACCTACATAGTCCAAGTGCCCGCTACGTAACCTAGATAGTCCAAGTGCCCTCTAGTTAACCTAGATCGTCCAAGTGCCCGCTAGTTATCCTACATAGTCCAAGAGCCCTTTAGTTAACCTACATAGTCCAAGGACCGCTAGTTAATCTAGATAGTCCAAGTGCTCGCTAGTTAACCTACATAGTACAAGGGCCCGCTAGTTGACCTAGATAGTCCAAGTGCCCACAAGTTAACCTAGATAGGTCAAGTGCCTGTTAGGTAAACAAAGTAGTCCAAATGTCCAATAGGGATCCTACATAGTGCAAGTGCCCGCTAGGTAACCTACATAGTCCAAGTGCCCGTTCGTCAACCTGGATAGTCCAAGTGCCCGCTAGGTAACCTAGACTGTCCAAGTGCCCGCTAGTTTACCTACATAGTCCATGTGCCCCTTCGTTAACCTAAATAGTCCAAGTGCCCGCTAGGAAACCTACATAGTCCAAGGGCCGACTTGGTAACATAGATAGTCCAAGTGCCCGCTAGATAACCTACATAGTCCAAGTGCCTACTAGGTAAACTACATAGTCCAAGTGCCCGTTCGTTAAACTACATAGACCAAGTGCCCGCTAGTTAACGTAGATTGCCCAAGTGCCCTCTAGGGAACTACATAATCTAAGGGCCCACTAGTTAACCTAGACAGTCCAAGTACCCTATAGGGAACCTACATAGTTCAAGTGCCCGCTAGGGAACCTACATAGTCCAAGTGCTCGCTAGGCAACCTACATAGTCCAAGTGCCCGTTAGTTAACCTAGATAGTCAAATTGCCTGCTAGGTAACCTAAATAGTCCAAGTGCCCGCTAGGGAACCTAGATAGTCCAATTGCCCTTTAGCTAACCTAGATAGTCGAAGTGTCCGCTAGTTAACCTACATAGTCCAAGTGCCCGTTCATTAACCTAGACAGTCCAAGTGCCTTGTAGTTAACCTACGTAGTCCAAGTGTCCGCTAGGTAACCTACATAGTCCAAGTGCCCACTAGGTAACCTAAATAATCCAAATGCCCGCTAGGGAAACTACATAGTTCAAGTGCCCGCTAGTTAACCTAGATAGTCCAAGTGCCCGCTAGTAAACCTAGATAGTCAAAGGGCCCGCTAGTTTACCTAGATAGTCCAAGTGCCCGCTAGTTAACCTAAATCGTCCAAGTGTCCGCTAGGTAACCTACATAGTCCAAGTGCCGGCTAGGTAACCTAGATAGTCCAAGTGCCTGATGAATAACCTACATAGTCCAAGTGCCCGCTTGGTAACCTGGATAGTCCAAGTGCCCGCTAGTTAACCTACCTAGTCCAAGTGCCTTCTAGGGAACCTACATAGTCCACGTGACTGCTAGGGAACCTACATAGTCCAAGTGCCCGTTAGGGAACCTAAATAGTCCAAGTGCCCGCTAGGTAACCTACATAGTCCAAATACCAGCAAGGAAACCTACATAGTCTAAATGCCCGCTGGGAAACCTACATAATCCAAGTTCCCGCTCTGGAACATACATAGTCCAAGTGCCCGTTAGCTAACCTAGATAGTCCAAGGGCCCGCTAGTTGACCTACATAGTCCAAGTGCCAACTAGGTAACTTGGATAGTACAAGTGCCCGCTAGGGAACCTAGATAGTCCACGTGCGTGTTAGCTAACCTAGATAGTTAAGTGGCGGCTTGGCAACCTACATACTCCAAGTGCCCGTTCATTAATCTAGATAATCCAAGTGCCCGCTAGGTAACCTAGACAGTCCAAGTGCCCGCTAGGTAACCTACATAGTCCAAGTGCCCGTTAGGTAACCTAGATAGTCCAAATATCCGCTAGGGAACCCACATAGTCCAAGTGCCCGCTAGGGAACTTACATAGTCCAAGGGCCGCTAGGGAACCTACATAGTCCAAGTGCCCGTTAGTTAACCTAGATAGTCCAAGTGCCCGCTAGGTAACCTAGATAGTCCAACAGCCCGGTAGGTAACCTACATATTCCAAGTACCCGCTAGGTAACGTAGATAGTTCAAGTGCCAGTTAGGTAACCTAGATAGTCCAAGTGCCCGCAAGGTAACCTACAACCTCTACAGTGCCCGCTAAGGAATCTATATAGTCCAAATGCCCGCTAGGGAGCCTACATAATCCAAATGCCCGCTAGGTAACCTAGATAGTCCATGTGCCCGCTAGGTAACCTACATAGTCCAAATGCCCTCTAGTTAACCCACATAGTCCATGTGCCCGCTAGGGAACTTACATAGTCCAAGGGCCCGCTAGGGAACCTACATAGTCCAAGTGCCCGTGTGTTAACCTAGATAGTCAAAGTGCCTGCTAGGTAACCTAGATTGTCCAAGTGCCCGCTACGTAACCTACATAGTCCAAGTTCCCGCTTGGTAACCTTAATAGTCCAAATGCCCTCTAGGAAAACTACATAGTCCAAGGGCCCGCTAGATAACCTAGATAGTCCAAGTGCCTGCTAGTAAACCTACATAATCCATGGGCCCGCTAGTTAACCTACATAGTGCAAGTGCCCGCTAGTTAACCTAGATAGTCCAAGTGCCCGCTAGGTAACCTACAAAATCTAAGTTCTCACTAGGTTATCTATATAGTCCAAATGCCCGCTAGGGAACCTACGTAGTCCAAGTACCCGCTAGGTAACCTAGATAGTCCAAGTGCCCTCTAGTTAACCTAGATCGTCCAAGTGCCCGCTAGTTATCCTACATAGTCCAAGAGCCCTTTAGTTAACCTACATAGTCCAAGGTCCGCTAGTTAACCTAGATAGTCCAAGTGCTCGCTAGTTAACCTACATAGTACAAGGGCCCGCTAGTTGACCTAGATAGTGCAAGTGCCCACAAGTTAACCTAGATAGGTCAAGGGACAGGTAGGTAACCAAAGTAGTCTAAATGTCCGATAGGGATATTACATAGTCCATGTGCCCTCTAGTTAACCTAGATAGTCCAAGTGCCCGCTAGGGATCCTTCATAATCCAAGTGCCTGCTAGGTAACCTAGATAGTCCAAGTGCCCGCTAGTTAACCTAGATAGTCCTAGTGCCCGTTAGTTACCTAGATAGTCCAGTGCCCACTAGAGGACGTACATAATCCATGTGCCTGGTAGGTAACCTAGATAGTCCAAGTGCGCGCTAGGCTATGTACATAGTCCAAGTGCCTGCTAGGAAACCTAGATAGTCCAAGAGCCCGCTAGTTAACCTACATATTCCAAGGGCCCGCTAGTTAACCTACATAGTCCAAGGTCTGCTAGTTAACCTAGATAGTCAAAGTGCTCGCTAGGTAACCTACATTGTCCAAGTTCCCGCTAGGTAACCTAGATAGTCCAAGTGCCCGTTACCTAACCTAGATTGTCCAAGTGCCCGCTAGGCAACATACATATTCCAAGTGCCCGTTCGTTAACCTAGAAGTCCAAGTGCCCGCTATGTAACCTAGACAGTCCAAGTGCCCGCTAGGTTACCTGCATAGTCCAAGTCCCTGTTCGTTAACCTACATAGTCCAAGTGCCCGCTAGTTAACCTAGATAGTCCAAGTGCCCGCTAGGGATCCTTCATAATCCAAGTGCCTGCTAGGTAACCTAGATAGTCCAAGTGCCCGCTAGTTAACCTAGATAGTCCTATTGCCCACTAGGGGACGTACATAGTCCAAGTCCCTGCCAGGTAACCTAGATAGTCCAAGTGGGCGCTAGGCTATGTACATAGTCCAAGTGCCTGCTAGGAAACCTAGATAGTCCAAGAGCCCGCTAGGTAACCTACAAAGTCCAAGGGCCCGCTAGTTAACCTACATAGTCCAAGGTCTGCAAGTTAACCTAGATAATCAAGGTGCCCGCTAGGTAACCTAGACATTCCAAGTGCCCGTTAGGTTACCTACATAGTCCAAGTGCCCATTCGTTAACCTAGATAGTCCTAGTGCCCGCTAAGTTAACCTAGACAGTACAAGTGCACGCTAGTTAACCTACATAGTCCAAGTGCCTGATAGGGAACTACATAATCTAAGTGCGCGCTAGGCAACCTACATAGTCCAAGTGCCCGTTAGTTAACCTTGATAGTCAAAGTACCTGCTAGGTAACCTAGATAGTCCAAGTGCCCACTAGGTAACCTAGATAGTCCAAATGCCCGCTAGGGACACTACATAGTCCAAGTGCCCGCTAGTTAGCCTAGATAGTCCAAGTGCCTGCTGGTAAACCTACATAATCCATGGGCCCGCTAGTTAACCTACATAGTGCAAGTGCCCGCTAGTTAACCTAGATAGTCCAAGTGCCCGCTAGGTAACCTACAAAATCTAAGTTCTCACTAGGTTATCTATATAGTCCAAATGCCCGCTAGGGAACCTACGTAGTCCAAGTACCCGCTAGGTAACCTAGATAGTCCAAGTGCCCTCTAGTTAACCTAGATCGTCCAAGTGCCCGCTAGTTATCCTACATAGTCCAAGAGCCCTTTAGTTAACCTACATAGTCCAAGGTCCGCTAGTTAACCTAGATAGTCCAAGTGCTCGCTAGTTAACCTACATAGTACAAGGGCCCGCTAGTTGACCTAGATAGTGCAAGTGCCCACAAGTTAACCTAGATAGGTCAAGTGCCAGGTAGGTAACCAAAGTAGTCTAAATGTCCGATAGGGATATTACATAGTCCATGTGCCCTCTAGTTAACCTAGATAGTCCAAGTGCCCGCTAGGGATCCTTCATAATCCAAGTGCCTGCTAGGTAACCTAGATAGTCCAAGTGCCCGCTAGTTAACCTAGATAGTCCTAGTGCCCGTTAGTTACCTAGATAGTCCAGTGCCCACTAGAGGACGTACATAATCCATGTGCCTGGTAGGTAACCTAGATAGTCCAAGTGCGCGCTAGGCTATGTACATAGTCCAAGTGCCTGCTAGGAAACCTAGATAGTCCAAGAGCCCGCTAGTTAACCTACATATTCCAAGGGCCCGCTAGTTAACCTACATAGTCCAAGGTCTGCTAGTTAACCTAGATAGTCAAAGTGCTCGCTAGGTAACCTACATTGTCCAAGTTCCCGCTAGGTAACCTAGATAGTCCAAGTGCCCGTTACCTAACCTAGATTGTCCAAGAGCCCGCTAGGTAACCTACATAGTCCAAGGGCCCGCTAGTTAACCTACATAGTCCAAGGTCTGCAAGTTAACCTAGATAATCAAGGTGCCCGCTAGGTAACCTAGACATTCCAAGTGCCCGTTAGGTTACCTACATAGTCCAAGTGCCCATTCGTTAACCTAGATAGTCCTAGTGCCCGCTAAGTTAACCTAGACAGTACAAGTGCACGCTAGTTAACCTACATAGTCCAAGTGCCTGATAGGGAACTACATAATCTAAGTGCCCGCTAGGCAACCTACATAGTCCAAGTGCCCGTTAGTTAACCTTGATAGTCAAAGTACCTGCTAGGTAACCTAGATAGTCCAAGTGCCCACTAGGTAACCTAGATAGTCCAAATGCCCGCTAGGGACACTACATAGTCCAAGTGCCCGCTAGTTAGCCTAGATAGTCCAAGTGCCTGCTGGTAAACCTACATAATCTATGGGACCGCTAGTTAACCTACATAGTACAAGTGCCCACTAGGCAACCTAGATAGTCCAAGTGCCCGCTAAGGAACCTACATAGTCCAAGTGCACGCTAGTTAACCTAGATAGTCCAAGTGCCCGCTAGGTAACCTAGATAGTCCAAGTGGCTGCTAGGTAACCGACATAGTGCAAGTGTCCGCTAGTTAACCTACATATTCCAAGTGCCCGCTAGTTAACATAGATAGTCCAAGTGCCCGCTAGGGAACGTACATAGTCCAAGTGCCCGCTAGGGTACGTACATACTCCAAGTGCCCGCTAGGGAACGTACATAGTCCAAGTGCCTGCTAGGTATCTTAGATAGTGCAAGTGCCTGAAAGTTAACCTAGATAGTTCTAGTACCCGCTAGGTAACCTCGATCGTTCAAGGGCCCCCTAGTTAACCTACATAATCCAAGTGCCCGCTAGATAACCTAGATAGTCCAAGTGCCCGTTCGGTAACCTACATAGTCCAAGTGCCCTTTAGGAAACTTAGATAGTCCAAAGGCCCGCTAGTAAACCTACATAGTCCATGGGCCCGCTAGTTAACCTACATAGTGCAAGTGTCCGCTAGTTAACCTACATATTCCAAGTGCCCGCTAGTTAACCTACATAATCTAAGTGCCCGTTAGCTAACCTAGATAGTCCAAGGGCCCACTAGTTGACCTACATAGTCCAAGTGCCAGCTAGGTAACCTAGATAGTACAAGTGCCCGCTAGGGAACCTAGATAGTCCAAGTGCCTGTTAGCTAACCTAGAGAGTCCAAGTGGCGGCTAGGTAACCTACATAGTCCAAGTGTCCGTTCGTTAACCTAGATAATCCAAGTGCCCGCTAGGTAACCTAGACAGTCCAAGTGCCCGCTAGTTAACCTACATAGTCCAAGTGCCCGATAGGGAACCTACATAATCCAAGTGCCAGCTAGGGAACCTACATAGTCCAAGTGCCCGCTAGGCAACCTACATAGTCCAAGTGCCCGTTATTTAACCTAGATAGTCAAAGTGCCTGCTAGGTAACCTAGATAGTCCAAGTGCCCGCTACGTAACCTACATAGTCCAAGTTCCCGCTTGGTAACCTTAATAGTCCAAATGCCCTCTAGGAAAACTACATAGTCCAAGGGCATGATAGATAACCTAGATAGTCCAAGTGCCTGCTAGTAAACCTACATAATCCATGGGCCCGCTGGTTAACCTACATAGTGCAAGGGCCCGCTAGTTAACCTAGATCGTGCAAGTGTCCGCTAGTTAACCTACATAGTCCAAGTGCCCGCTAGTTAACCTAGATAGTCCAAGTGCCCGCTAGGTAACCTACAAAGTCTAAGTGCCCACTAGGTTATCTATATAGTCCAAATGGCCGCTAGGGAACCTACATAGTCCAAGTGCCCGCTAGGTAACCTAGATAGTCCAAGTGCCCTCTAGTTAACCTAGATCGTCCAAGTGCCCGCTAGTTATCCTACATAGTCCAAGAGCCCTTTAGTTAACCTACATAGTCCAAGGGCCCGCTAGTTGACCTAGATAGTCCAAGTGCCCACAAGTTAACCTAGATAGGTCAAGTGCCTGGTAGGTAACCAAAGTAGTCCAAATGTCTGATAGGGTTCCTACATAGTTCCAAGTGCCTGCTAGTTAACCTAGATAGTCCAAGTGCCCACTAGGGATCCTTCATAATCCAAGTGCCCGCTAGTTAACCTAGATAGTCCTAGTGCCCGTTAGTTACCTAGATAGTCCAGTGCCCACTAGGGGACGTACATAATCCATGTGCCTGCTAGGTAACCTAGATAGTCCAAGTGCGCGCTAGGCTATGTACATAGTCCAAGTGCCTGCTAGGAAACCTAGATAGTCCAAGAGCCCGCTAGTTAACCTACATATTCCAAGGGCCCGCTAGTTAACCTATATAGTCCAAGGTCTGCTAGTTAACCGAGATAGTCAAAGTGCCCGCTAGGTAACCTAGACAATCCAAGTGCCCGTTAGGTTACCTACATAGTCCAAGTGCCCGTTCGTTAACCTAGATAGTCCAAGTGCCCGCTAGGTAACCTACATAGTCCAAGGGCCCGCTAGGTAACCGAGATAGTCCAAGTGCCCGCTAGGTAACCTCGATAGTCCAAGTCCGCGCAAGTTAACCTAGATAGTCCAAGTGCCTGCTAGGTAACCTACATTGTCCAAGTTCCCGCTAGGTAACCTAGATAGTCCAAGTGCCCGTTCGTTAACCTAGAAGTCCTAGTGCCCGCTATGTAACCTAGACAGTCCAAGTGCCCGCTAGGTTACCTGCATAGTCCAAGTGCCTGTTCGTTAACCTAGATAGTCCAAGTGCCCGCTAGTTAACCTAGATAGTCCAAGTGCCCGCTAGGGATCCTTCATAATCCAAGTGCCTGTTCGTTAACCTAGATAGTCCAAGTGCCCGCTAGTTAACCTAGATAGTCCTAGTGCCCACTAGGGGACGTACATAGTCCAAGTCCCTGCAAGGTAACCTAGATAGTCCAAGTGGGCGCTAGGCTATGTACATAGTCCAAGTGCCTGCTAGGAAACCTAGATAGTCCAAGAGCCCGCTAGGTAACCTACATAGTCCAAGGGCCCGCTAGTTAACCTACATAGTCCAAGGTCTGCAAGTTAACCTAGATAATCAAGGTGCCTGCTAGGTAACCTAGACAGTCCAAGTGCCCGTTAGGTTACCTACATAGTCCAAGTGCCCATTCGTTAACCTAGATAGTCCAAGTGCCCGCTACGTAACCTACATAGTCCAAGGGCCCGCTAGGTAAGCTAGATAGTCCAAGTGCCCGCTAGGTAACCTCGATAGTCCAAGTGCGCGCTAGTTAACCTAGATAGTCCAAGTGCCTGCTAGGTAAACTACATTGTCCAAGTTCCCGCTAGGTAACCTAGATAGTCCAAGTGCCCGTTACCTAACCTAGATTGTCCAAGTGCCCGCTAGGCAACATACATATTCCAAGTGCCCGTTCGTTAACCTAGAAGTCCAAGTGCCCGCTATGTAACCTAGACAGTCCAAGTGCCCGCTAGGTTACCTGCATAGTCCAAGTGCCTGTACGTTAACCTACATAGTCCAAGTGCCCTCTAGGGAACCTATATATTCCAAGTGCTATCTAGGTAACCTAGTTAGTCCAAGGGCCCGCTAGTTAACCTAGATAGTCCAAGGGCTCGCTTGTTAACTTTGATTGTCCAAGTGCCCGTTAGTTAACCTAGATCGTCCAAGTGTCCTCTAGTTAACCTACATAGTCCAAGTGCCCGCTAAGTTAACCTAGACAGTCCAAGTGCACGCTAGTTAACCTACATAGTCCAAGTGCCCGATAGGGAACCTACATAATCTAAGTGCCCGCTAGGCAACCTACATAGTCCAAGTGCCCGTTAGTTAACCTTGATAGTCAAAATGCCTGCTAGGTAACCTAGATAGTCCAAGAGCCCGCTAGGTAACCTAGATAGTCCAAATGCCCGCTAGGGACACTACATAGTCCAAGTGCCCGCTAGTTAGCCTAGATAGTCCAAGTGCCTGCTGGTAAACCTACATAATCTATGGGACCGCTAGTTAACCTACATAGTACAAGTGCCCGCTAGGCAACCTAGATAGTCCAAGTGCCCGCTAAGGAACCTACATAGTCCAAGTGCACGCTAGTTAACCTAGATAGTCCAAGTGCCCGCTAGGTAACCTAGATAGTCCAAGTGCCTGCTAGGTAACAGACATAGTGCAAGCGTCCGCTAGTTAACCTACATATTCCAAGTGCCCGCTAGTTAAAATAGATAGTCCAAGTGCCCGCTAGGGAACGTACATAGTCCAAGTGCCCGCTAGGGTACGTACATACTCCAAGGGCCCGCTATGGAACGTACATAGTCTAAGTGCCTGCTAGGTAACTTAGATAGTGCAAGTGCCTGAAAGTTAACCTAGATAGTTCTAGTACCCGCTAGGTAACCTCGATCGTTCAAGGGCCCCCTAGTTAACCTACATAATCCAAGTGCCCGCTAGATAACCTAGATAGTCCAAGTGCCCGTTCGGTAACCTACATAGTCCAAGTGCCCTTTAGGAAACTTAGATAGTCCAAAGGCCCGCTAGTAAACCTACATAGTCCATGGGCCCGCTAGTTAACCTACATAGTGCAAGTGTCCGCTAGTTAACCTACATATTCCAAGTGCCCGCTAGTTAACCTACATAATCTAAGTGCCCGTTAGCTAACCTAGATAGTCCAAGGGCCCACTAGTTGACCTACATAGTCCAAGTGCCAGCTAGGTAACCTAGATAGTACAAGTGCCCGCTAGGGAACCTAGATAGTCCAAGTGCCTGTTAGCTAACCTAGATAGTCCAAGTGGCGGCTAGGTAACCTACATAGTTTAAGTGTCCGTTCGTTAACCTAGATAATCCAAGTGCCCGCTAGGTAACCTAGACAGTCCAAGTGCCCGCTAGTTAACCTAGATAGTCCAAGTGCCCGATAGGGAACCTACATAATCCAAGTGCCAGCTAGGGAACCTACAAAGTCCAAGTGCCTGCTAGGCAACCTACATAGTCCAAGTGCCGGTTATTTAACCTAGATAGTCAAAGTGCCTGCTAGGTAACCTAGATAGTCCAAGTGCCCGCTACGTAACCTACATAGTCCAAGTTCCCGCTTGGTAACCTTAATAGTCCAAATGCCCTCTAGGAAAACTACATAGTCCAAGGGCCCGCTAGATAACCTAGATAGTCCAAGTGCCTGCTTGTAAACCTACATAATCCATGGGCCCGCTAGTTAACCTACATAGTGCAAGTGCCCGCTAGTTAACCTAGATAGTCCAAGTGCCCGCTAGGTAACCTACAAAATCTAAGTTCTCACTAGGTTATCTATATAGTCCAAATGCCCGCTAGGGAACCTACGTAGTCCAAGTACCCGCTAGGTAACCTAGATAGTCCAAGTGCCCTCTAGTTAACCTAGATCGTCCAAGTGCCCGCTAGTTATCCTACATAGTCCAAGAGCCCTTTAGTTAACCTACATAGTCCAAGGTCCGCTAGTTAACCTAGATAGTCCAAGTGCTCGCTAGTTAACCTACATAGTACAAGGGCCCGCTAGTTGACCTAGATAGTGCAAGTGCCCACAAGTTAACCTAGATAGGTCAAGTGCCAGGTAGCTAACCAAAGTAGTCTAAATGTCCGATAGGGATATTACATAGTCCATGTGCCCTCTAGTTAACCTAGATAGTCCAAGTGCCCGTAGGGATCCTTCATAATCCAAGTGCCTGCTAGGTAACCTAGATAGTCCAATGCCCGCTAATTAACCTAGATAGTCCTAGTTCCCGTTAGTTATCTAGATATTTCAAGTGCCCACTAGGGGACGTACATAATCCATGTGCCTGCTAGGTAACCTAGATAGTCCAAGTGCGCGCTAGGGTATGTACATAGTCCAAGTGCCTGCTAGGAAACCTAGATAGTCCAAGAGCCCGCTAGTTAACCTACATTTTCCAAGGGCCGGCTAGTTAACCTACATAGTCCAAGGTCTGCTAGTTAACCTAGATAGTCAAAGTGCCCGCTAGGTAACCTAGACAGTCCAAGTGCCCGTTAGGTTACCTACATAGTCCAAGTGCCCGTTCGTTAACCTAGATAGTCCAAGGGCCCGCTAGGTAACCCACATAGTCCAAGGGCCCTCTAGGTAACCTAGATAGTCCAAGTGCCCGCTAGGTAACCTCGATAGTCCATATCCGCGCAAGTTAACCTAGATAGTCCAAGTGCCTGCTAGGTAACCTACATTGTCCAAGTTCCCGCTAGGTAACCTAGATAGTCCAGGTGCCCGTTACCTAACCTAGATTGTCCAAGTGCCCGCTAGGCAACATACATATTCCAAGTGCCCGTTCGTTAACCTAGAAGTCCAAGTGCCCGCTATGTAACCTAGACAGTCCAAGTGCCCGCTAGGTTACCTGCATATTCCAAGTGCCTGTTCGTTAACCTACATATTCCAAGTGCCCGCTAGTTAACCTAGATAGTCCAAGTGCCCGCTAGGGATCCCTCATAATCAAAGTGCCTGCTAGGTAACCTAGATAGTCCAAGTGCCCGCTAGTTAACCTTGATAGTCCTAGTGCCCACTAGGGGACGTACATAGTCCAAGTCCCTGCTAGGTAACCTAGATAGTCCAAGTGGGCGCTAGGCTATGTACATAGTCCAAGTGCCTGCTAGGAAACCTAGATAGTCCAAGAGCCCGCAAGGTAACCTACATAGTCCAAAGTCCCGCTAGTTAACCTACATAGTCCAAGGTCTGCAAGTTAACCTAGATAATCAAAGTGCCCGCTAGGTAACCTAGACAGTCCAAGTGCCCGTTAGGTTACCTACATAGTCCAAGTGCCCATTCGTTAACCTAGATAGTCCAAGTGCCCGCTACGTAACCTACATAGTCCAAGGGCCCGCTAGGTAAGCTAGATAGTCCAAGTGCCCGCTAGGTAACCTCGATAGTCCAAGTGCGCGCTAGTTAACCTAGATAGTCCAAGTGCCTGCTAGGTAACCTACATTGTCCAAGTTCCCGCTAGGTAACCTAGATAGTCCAAGTGCCCGTTACCTAACCTAGATTGTCCAAGTGCCCGCTAGGCAACATACATTTTCCAAGTGCCCGTTCGTTAACCTAGAAGTCCAAGTGCCCGCTATGTAACCTAGACAGTCCAAGTGCCCGCTAGGTTACCTGCATAGTCCAAGTGCCTGTACGTTAACCTACATAGTCCAAGTGCCCCCTAGGGAACCTATATATTCCAAGTGCTATCTAGGTAACCTAGATAGTCCAAGGGCCCGCTAGTTAACCTAGATAGTCCAAGGGCTCGCTTGTTAACTTTGATTGTCCAAGTGCCCGTTAGTTAACCTAGATCGTCCAAGTGCCCGCTAGTTAACCTAGATCGTCCAAGTGTCCTCTAGTTTACCTACATAGTCCAAATGCCCGCTAGGTAACCTACATAGTGCAAGTGTCTGCTAGGTAACCTACATAGACCAAGTGCCCGCTAGTTAACCTAGATAGTCCAAGTGCCCGCTAGGTAACCTAGAGAGTGCAAGTGCCCGCTAGTTAACCTTCATAGTCCAAGTGCCTGCTAGGTAACCTAGATTGTCCAAGGGCCTGCTAGTTAACCTACATAGTCCAAGTTCCCCCTAGGTAACCTACATAGTGCAAGTGTCCGCTAGTTAACCTAGATCGTCCAATTGTCCGCTAGTTAACCTACATAGTCCAAGTTCCCCCTAGGTAACCTAGATAGTCCAAGTGCCCGTTCGGTAACCTAGATAGTCCAAGTGGCCTTTAGGGAATCTAGATAGTCCAAGTGCCCACTAGGGAACCTATAGTCCAATTGCCCGCTCTGGAACATACATAGTCCAAGTGCCCCCTAGTTAACCTAGATAGTCCAAGTGCCCACTAGGTAACCTATATATTCCAAATGCCCGCTAGGGAACCCACATAGTCCAAGTACCCGCTAGGTAACGTAGATAGTTCAAGTGCCAGCTAGGTAACCTAGACAGTCCAAGTGCCCGCTAGGTAACCTACAATCCCTAAGTGCCCGCTAAGGAATCTATATAGGCCAAATGCCCACTAGGGAGCCTACATAATCCAAATGCCCGCTAGGTAACCTAATAGTCCAAGTGCCCGCTAGGTAACCTACATATTCCAAATGCCCTCTAGTTAACCCACATAGTCCAAGTACCCGCTAGGGAATTTACATAGTCCAAGGGCCCGCTAGGGAACCTACATAGTCCAAGTGCCTGTGTGTTAACCTAGATAGTCCATGTGCCCGCTAGGTAACCTAGATAGTCCAACAGCCCGCTAGGTAACCTACATACTCCAAGAACCTGCTAGGCTACGTAGATAGTCCAAATGCCCCCTAGGTAACCTACAAAGTCTAAGTGCCCGCTAGGTTATCTATATAGTCCAAATGCCCGCTAGGGAACCTACATAGTCCAAGTGCCCGCTACGTAACCTAGATAGTCCAAGTGCCCTCTAGTTAACCTAGATCGTCCAAGTGCCCGCTAGTTATCCTACATAGTCCAAGAGCCCTTTAGTTAACCTACATAGTCCAAGGACCGCTAGTTAATCTAGATAGTCCAAGTGCTCGCTAGTTAACCTACATAGTACAAGGGCCCGCTAGTTGACCTAGATAGTCCAAGTGCCCACAAGTTAACCTAGATAGGTCAAGTGCCTGTTAGGTAAACAAAGTAGTCCAAATGTCCAATAGGGATCCTACATAGTGCAAGTGCCCGCTAGGTAACCTACATAGTCCAAGTGCCCGTTCGTCAACCTGGATAGTCCAAGTGCCCGCTAGGTAACCTAGACTGTCCAAGTGCCCGCTAGTTTACCTACATAGTCCATGTGCCCCTTCGTTAACCTAAATAGTCCAAGTGCCCGCTAGGAAACCTACATAGTCCAAGGGCCGACTTGGTAACATAGATAGTCCAAGTGCCCGCTAGATAACCTACATAGTCCAAGTGCCTACTAGGTAAACTACATAGTCCAAGTGCCCGTTCGTTAAACTACATAGACCAAGTGCCCGCTAGTTAACGTAGATTGCCCAAGTGCCCTCTAGGGAACTACATAATCTAAGGGCCCACTAGTTAACCTAGACAGTCCAAGTACCCTATAGGGAACCTACATAGTTCAAGTGCCCGCTAGGGAACCTACATAGTCCAAGTGCTCGCTAGGCAACCTACATAGTCCAAGTGCCCGTTAGTTAACCTAGATAGTCAAATTGCCTGCTAGGTAACCTAAATAGTCCAAGTGCCCGCTAGGGAACCTAGATAGTCCAATTGCCCTTTAGCTAACATAGATAGTCGAAGTGTCCGCTAGTTAACCTACATAGTCCAAGTGCCCGTTCATTAACCTAGACAGTCCAAGTGCCTTGTAGTTAACCTACGTAGTCCAAGTGTCCGCTAGGTAACCTACATAGTCCAAGTGCCCACTAGGTAACCTAAATAATCCAAATGCCCGCTAGGGAAACTACATAGTTCAAGTGCCCGCTAGTTAACCTAGATAGTCCAAGTGCCCGCTAGTAAACCTAGATAGTCAAAGGGCCCGCTAGTTTACCTAGATAGTCCAAGTGCCCGCTAGTTAACCTAAATCGTCCAAGTGTCCGCTAGGTAACCTACATAGTCCAAGTGCCGGCTAGGTAACCTAGATAGTCCAAGTGCCTGATGAATAACCTACATAGTCCAAGTGCCCGCTTGGTAACCTGGATAGTCCAAGTGCCCGCTAGTTAACCTACCTAGTCCAAGTGCCTTCTAGGGAACCTACATAGTCCACGTGACTGCTAGGGAACCTACATAGTCCAAGTGCCCGTTAGGGAACCTAAATAGTCCAAGTGCCCGCTAGGTAACCTACATAGTCCAAACACCAGCAAGGAAACCTACATAGTCTAAATGCCCGCTGGGAAACCTACATAATCCAAGTGCCCGCTCTGGAACATACATAGTCCAAGTGCCCGTTAGCTAACCTAGATAGTCCAAGGGCCCGCTAGTTGACCTACATAGTCCAAGTGCCAACTAGGTAACTTGGATAGTACAAGTGCCCGCTAGGGAACCTAGATAGTCCACGTGCGTGTTAGCTAACCTAGATAGTTAAGTGGCGGCTTGGCAACCTACATACTCCAAGTGCCCGTTCATTAATCTAGATAATCCAAGTGCCCGCTAGGTAACCTAGACAGTCCAAGTGCCCGCTAGGTAACCTACATAGTCCAAGTGCCCGTTAGGTAACCTAGATAGTCCAAATGCCCGCTAGGGAACCCACATAGTCCAAGTGCCCGCTAGGGAACTTACATAGTCCAAGGGCCGCTAGGGAACCTACATAGTCCATGTGCCCGTTAGTTAACCTAGATAGTCCAAGTGCCCGCTAGGTAACCTAGATAGTCCAACAGCCCGGTAGGTAACCTACATATTCCAAGTACCCGCTAGGTAACGTAGATAGTTCAAGTGCCAGTTAGGTAACCTAGATAGTCCAAGTGCCCGCAAGGTAACCTACAACCTCTACAGTGCCCGCTAAGGAATCTATATAGTCCAAATGCCCGCTAGGGAGCCTACATAATCCAAATGCCCGCTAGGTAACCTAGATAGTCCATGTGCCCGCTAGGTAACCTACATAGTCCAAATGCCCTCTAGTTAACCCACATAGTCCATGTGCCCGCTAGGGAACTTACATAGTCCAAGGGCCCGCTAGGGAACCTACATAGTCCAAGTGCCCGTGTGTTAACCTAGATAGTCCATGTGCCCGCTAGGTAACCTATATAATCCAAGAACCTGCTAGGCTACGTAGATAGTTCATGTGCCAGCTAGGTAACCTAGATAGTCCAAGTGCCCGCTAGGTAACCTACAAAGTCTAAGTGCCCGCTAGGTTATCTATATAGTCCAAATGCCCGCTAGGGAACCTACATAGTCTAAGTGCCCGCTAGGGAACATACATAGTCCAAGTGCCCACTAGGTAACCTAGAGAGTCCAATTGCCCGCTAGTTAACCTAGACAGTCCAAATACCAGATAGTGAACCTACATAGTCCAAGTGTCCGCTAGGGAACCTACATAGTCCAAGTGCTCGCTAGGCAACCTACATAGTCCAATTGTCCGTTAGTTAACCTAGATAGTCCAAGTGCCCGCTAGGTAACCTAGATAGTCCAACAGCCCGGTAGGTAACCTACATACTCCAAGTACCCGCTAGGTAACTTAGATAGTTCAAGTGCCAGCTAGGTAACCTAGATAGTCCAAGTGCCCGCTAGGTAACCTACAAAGTCCAAGTGCCCGTTACCGAACCTAGATAGTCCACGTGCCTGCTAGGCAACATACATAGTCCAAGTGCACGTTCGTTAACCTAGAAGTCCTAGTGCCCGCTATGTAACCTAGACAGTCCAAGTGCCCGCTAGGTTACCTGCATAGTCCAAGTGCCCGTTCGTTAACCTACATAGTCCAAGTGCCCGCTAGGGATCCCTCATAATCCAAGTGCCTGCTAGGTAACCTAGATAGTCCAAGTGCCCGCTAGTTAACCTAGATAATCCTAGTGCCCACTAGGGGACGTACATAGTCCAAGTCCCTGCTAGGTAACCTAGATAGTCCAAGTGGGCGCTAGGCTAAGTACATAGTCCAAGTGCCTGCTAGGAAACCTAGATAGTCCAAGAGCCCGCTAGGTAACCTACATAGTCCAAGGGCCCGCTAGTTAACCTACATAGTCCAAGGTCTGCAAGTTAACCTAGATAATCAAAGTGCCCGCTAGGTAACCTAGACTGTCCAAGTGCCCGTTAGGTTACCTACATAGTCCAAGTGCCCATTCGTTAACCTAGATAGTCCAAGTGCCCGCTATGTAACCTACATAGTCCAAGGGCCCGCTAGGTAAGCTAGAGAGTCCAAGTACCCGCTAGGTAACCTCGATAGTCCAAGTGCGCGCTAGTTAACCTAGATAGTCCAAGTGCCTGCCAGGTAACCTACATTGTCCAAGTTCCCGCTAGGTAACCTAGATAGTCCAAGTGCCCGTTACCTAACCTATATTGTCCAAGTACCCGCTAGGCAACATACATATTCCAAGTGCCCGTTCGTTAACCTAGAAGTCCAAGTGCCCACTATGTAACCTAGACAGTCCAAGTGCCCGCTAGGTTACCTGCATAGTCCAAGTGCCTGTACGTTAACCTACATAGTCCAAGTGCCCGCTAGGGAACCTATATATTCCAAGTGCTATCTAGGTAACCTAGATAGTCCAAGGGCCCGCTAGTTAACCTAGATAGTCCAAGGGCTCGCTTGTTAACTTTGATTGTCCAAGTGCCCGTTAGTTAACCTAGATCGTCCAAGTGCCCGCTATTAACCTAGATCGTCCAAGTGTCCTCTAGTTAACCTACATAGTCCAAGTGCCCGCTAGGTAACCTACATAGTGCAAGTGTCTGCTAGGTAACCTACATAGTCCAAGTGCCCGCTAGTTAACCTAGATAGTCCAAGTGCCCGCTAGTTAACCTAGAGAGTGCAAGTGCACGCTAGGTAACCTACATAGTGCAAGTGTCCGCTAGTTAACCTAGATCGTCCAATTGTCCGCTAGTTAACCTAGATCGTCCAATTGTCCGCTAGTTAACCTACATAGTCCAAGTTCCCGCTAGGTAACCTAGATAGTCCAAGTGCCCGTTCGGTAACCTAAAGAGTCCAAGTGGCCTTTAGGGAATCTAGATAGTCCAAGTGCCCACTAGGGAACCTACATAGTCCAATTGCCCGCTCTGGAACATACATAGTCCAAGTGCCCGCCAGTTAACCTAGATAGTCCAAGTGCCCGCTAGGTAACCTATATAGTCCAAATGCCCGCTATGGAACCCACATTGTCCAAGCGCCCGCTAGTTAACCTAGATAGTCCAAGTGCTCGCTTGTTAACCTAGATAGTTCAATTGCCCCTAGGTAACCTAGATAGTCCAAAAGCCCGGTAGGTAACCTACATACTCCAAGTACCCGCTAGGTAACGTAGATAGTTCAAGTGCCAGCTAGGTAACCTAGATAGTCCAAGTGCCCGCTAGGTATCCTACAATCTCTAAGTGCCCGCTAAGGAATCTATATAGGCCAAATGCCCGCTAGGGAGCCTACATAATCCAAATGCCCGCTAGGTAACCTAGATAGTCCAAGTGCCCGCTAGGTAACCTCCATAGTCCAAATGCCCTCGAGTTAACCCACATAGTCCAAGTACCCGCTAGGGAATTTACATAGTCCAAGGGCCCGCTAGGGAACCTACATAGTCCAAGTGCCCGTGTGTTAACCTGGATAGTCCATGTGCCCGCTAGGTAACCTAGATAGTCCAACAGCCCGCTAGGTAACCTACATACTCCAAGAACCTGCTAGGCTACGTAGATAGTCCAAATGCCCGCTAGGTAACCTACAAAGTCTAAGTGCCCGCTAGGTTATCTATATAGTCCAAATGCCCGCTAGGGAACCTACATAGTCCAAGTGCCCGCTACGTAACCTAGATAGTCCAAGTGCGCTCTAGTTAACCTAGATCGTCCAAGTGCCCGCTAGTTATCCTACATAGTCCCAGAGCCCTTTAGTTAACCTACATAGTCCAAGGTCCGCTAGTTAACCTAGATAGTCCAAGTGCTCGCTAGTTAACCTACATAGTACAAGGGCCCGCTAGTTGACCTAGATAGCCCAAGTGCCCACAAGTTAACCTAGATAGGTCAAGTGCCTGGTAGGTAACCAAAGTAGTCCAAATGTCCAATACGGATCCTACATAGTCCAAGTGCCCGCTAGGTAACCTACATAGTCCAAGTGCCCGTTCGTCAACCTGGATAGTCCAAGTGCCCGCTAGGTAACCTAGACTGTCCAAGTGCCCGCTAGGTTACCTACATAGTCCATGTGCCCGTTCGTTAACCTAGATAGTCCAAGTGCCCGCTAGGAAACCTACATACTCCAAGGGCCCACTTGGTAACATAGATAGTCCAAGTGCCCGCTAGATAACCTACATAGTCCAAGTGCCTACTAGGTAAACTACATAGTCCAAGTGCCCGTTCGTTAAACTACATAGTCCAAGTGCCCGCTAGTTAACGTAGATTGCCCAAGTGCCATCTAGGGAACTACATAGTCCAAGGGCCCACTAGTTAACCTAGACAGTCCAAGTACCCTATAGGGAACCTACATAGTTCAAGTGCCCGCTAGGGAACCTACATAGTCCAAGTGCTCGCTAGGCAACCTACATAGTCCAAGTGCCCGTTAGTTAACCTAGATAGTCAAATTGCCTGCTAGGTAACCTAAATAGTCCAATTGCCCGCTAGGGAACCTAGATAGTCCAATTGCCCTTTAGCTAACCTAGATAGTCGAAGTGTCCGCTAGTTAACCTACATAGTCCAAGTGCCCGCTCATTAACCTAGATAGTCCTAGTGCCCGCTAGGTAACCTAGACAGTCCAAGTGCCTTGTAGTTAACCTACGTAGTCCAAGTGCCCGCTAGTTAACCTACATAGTCCAAGTGCCCACTAGGTAACCTAAATAATCCAAATGCCCGCTAGGGAAAATACATAGATCAAGTGCCCGCTAGTTAACCTAGATAGTCCAAGTGCCCGCTAGTAAACCTAGATAGTCAAAGGGCCCGCTAGTTTACCTAGATAGTCCAAGTGCCCGCTAGTTAACCTAAATCGTCCAAGTGTCCGCTAGGTAACCTACATAGTCCAAGTGCCGGCTAGGTAACCTAGATAGTCCAAGTGCCTGATGAATAACCTACATAGTCCAAGTGTCCGTTCGTTAACCTAGATAGTCCAAGTGCCCATTGGGTAACCTGCATAGTCCAAGTGCCCGCTTGGTAACCTGGATAGTCCAAGTGCCCGCTAGTTAACCTACCTAGTCCAAGTGCCTTCTAGGGAACCTACATAGTCCACGTGACTGCTAGGGAACCTACATAGTCCAAGTGCCCGTTAGGGAACCTACATAGTCCAAGTGCTCGCTAGGCAACCTACATAGTCCAATTGCCCGTTAGTTAACCTAGATTGTCCAAGTACCCGCTAGGTAACCTAGATAGTCCAACAGCACGGTAGGTAACCTACATACTCAAAGTACCCGCTAGGTAACGTAGATAATTCAAGTGCCAGCTAGGTAACCTAGATAGTCCAAGTGCCCGCTAGGTAACCTACAAAGTCTAAGTGCCCGCTAAGGAATCTATATAGTCCAAATGCCCGCTAGGGAGCCTACATAATCCAAATGCCCGCTAGGTAACCTAGATAGTCCAAGTGCCCGCTAGGTAACCTACATAGTCCAAATGCCCTCTAGTTAACGCACATAGTCCAAGAGCCCGCTAGGGAACTTACATAGTCCAAGTGCCTGTTAGTTAACCTAGATAGTCCAACAGCCCGCTAGGTAACCTACATATTCCAAGAACCCGCTAGGCTACGTAGATAGTTCAAATGCCATCTAGGTAACCTAGATAGTCCAAGTGCCCGCTAGGTAACCTACAAAATCTAAGTACCCGCTAGGTTATCTATATAGTCCAAATGCCGCTAGGCAACCTACATAGTCCAAGTGCCCGCTAGGTTACCTAGATAGACCAAGTGCCCGCTAGTTAACCTACATAGCCCAAGGGCCCGTTAGTTAACCTACATAGTTCAAGGTCCGCTAGTTAACCTAGATAGTCCAAGTGCTCGCTAGTTAACCTACATAGTACAAGGGTCCGCTAGTTGACCTAGATAGTCCAAGTGCCCGCAAGATAACCTAGATAGGTCAAGTGCCCGCTAGGTAACCAAAGTAGTCCAAATGTCCGATAGGTATCCTACATAGTCCAAGTGCCCGCTGGGTAACCTACATAGTCCAAGTGCCCGTTCGTTAACCTAGATACTCCAAGTGCCCGCTAGGTAACCTAGACTGTCCAAGTGCCCGCTAGGTTACCTACATAGTCCAAGTGCCCGTTCGTTAACCTAGATAGTCCAAGTGCCCGCTAGGAAACCTACATAGTCCAAGGGCCCACTAGGTAACATAGATAGTCAAAGTGCCCGTTAGGTAACCTAGATAGTCCAAGTGCCCGCTAGGTAACTTACATTGTCCAAGTTCCCGCTAGGTAACCTAGATAGTCCAAGTGCCCTTTACCTAACCTAGATAGTCCAAGTGCCCATTACCTAACCTAGATAGTCCAAGTGCCCACTAAGCAATCTACATAGTACAAGGGCCCCCTAGTTGACCTAGATAGTCCAAGTGCCCGCTAGTTAACCTAGATAGTCCAAGTGCCCGCTAGGTAACCAAAGTAGTCCAAGTGCCCGCTAGGTAACCTACAAAGTCTAAGTGCCCGCTAAGGAATCTATATAGTCCAAATGCCCGCTAGGGAGCCTACATAATCCAAATGCCCGCTAGGTAACCTAGATAGTCCAAGGGCCCGCTAGATAACCTACATAGTCCTAGTGCCCCCTAGTTAACCTACATTCTCCAAGTGCCCGATAAGGAACCTACATAGTCCAAGTGCCCGCTAGGTAAACTACATAGTCCAAATGCCCTCTAGTTAACGCACATAGTCCAAGTGCCCGTTAGGGAACTTACATAATCCAAGTGCCTGCTATGAAACCTATATAGTCCAAGGGCCCGCTAGGTAACATAGATAGTCAAAGTGCCCTTTAGGTAACCTAGATAATCCAACAGCCCGCTAGGTAACCTACATACTCCAAGAACCCGCTAGGCTACGTAGATATTTCAAATGCCAGCTAGGTAACCTAGATAGTCCAAGTGCCCGCTAGGTAACCTACAAAGTCTAAGTGCCCGCTAGGTTATCTATATAGTCAAAATGCCCGCCTGGGAACCTACATAGTCCAAGTGCCCGCTAGGTAACCTAGATAGTCCAAGTGCCCTCTAGTTAACCTAGATCGTCCAAGTGCCCGCTAGTTAACCTACATAGTCCAAGGGCCAGGTAGTTAACCCACATAGTCCAAGGTCCGCTAGTTAACCTAGATAGTCCAAGTGCCCGCTAGTTAACCTAGATAGTCCAAGTGCCCGCTAGGAAACCTACATAGTCTAAGGGCCCACTAGGTAACCTAGACTGTCCAAGTGCCCGCTAGGTTACCTACATAGTCCTAGTGCCCCCTAGTTAACCTACATTCTCCAAGTGCCCGTTAGGTAACCTAGATAGTCCAAGTGCCCGCTAGCTAACTTACATTGTCCAAGTGCCCGCTAGGTAACCTAGACTGTCCAAGTGCCCGCTAGGTTACCTACATAGTCCAAGGGCCCACTAGGTAACATAGATAGTCAAAGTGCCCGTTAGGTAACCTAGATAGTCCAAGTGCCCGCTAGGTAACTTACATTGTCCAAGTTCCCGCTAGGTAACCTAGATAGTCCAAGTGCCCTTTACCTAACCTAGATAGTCCAAGTGCCCATTACCTAACCTAGATAGTCCAAGTGCCCACTAAGCAACCTACATAGTACAAGGGCCCCCTAGTTGACCTAGATAGTCCAAGTGCCCGCTAGTTAACCTAGATAGTCCAAGTGCCCGCTAGGTAACCAAAGTAGTCCAAGTGCCCGCTAGGTAACCTACAAAGTCTAAGTGCCCGCTAAGGAATCTATATAGTCCAAATGCCCGCTAGGGAGCCTACATAATCCAAATGCCCGCTAGGTAACCTAGATAGTCCAAGGGCCCGCTAGATAACCTACATAGTCCTAGTGCCCCCTAGTTAACTTACATTCTCCAAGTGCCCGATAAGGAACCTACATAGTCCAAGTGCCCGCTAGGTAAACTACATAGTCCAAATGCCCTCTAGTTAACGCACATAGTCCAAGTGCCCGTTAGGGAACTTACATAATCCAAGTGCCCGCTAGGAAACCTATATAGTCCAAGGGCACGCTAGGTAACATAGATAGTCAAAGTGCCCTTTAGGTAACCTAGATAATCCAACAGCTCGCTAGGTAACCTACATACTCCAAGAACCCACTAGGCTACGTAGATATTTCAAGTGCCAGCTAGGTAACCTAGATAGTCCAAGTGCCCGCTAGGTAACCTACAAAGTCTAAGTGCCCGCTAGGTTATCTATATAGTCAAAATGCCCGCCTGGGAACCTACATAGTCCAAGTGCCCGCTAGGTAACCTAGATAGTCCAAGTCCCCTCTAGTTAACCTAGATCGTCCAAGTGCCCGCTAGTTAACCTACATAGTCCAAGGGCCAGGTAGTTAACCCACATAGTCCAAGGTCCGCTAGTTAACCTAGATAGTCCAAGTGCCCGCTAGGAAACCTACATAGTCTAAGGGCCCACTAGGTAACCTAGACTGTCCAAGTGCCCGCTAGGTTACCTACATAGTCCTAGTGCCCCCTAGTTAACCTACATTCTCCAAGTGCCCGTTAGGTAACCTAGATAGTCCAAGTGCCCGCTAGCTAACTTACATTGTCCAAGTGCCCGCTAGGTAACCTAGACTGTCCAAGTGCCCGCTAGGTTACCTACATAGTCCAAGTGCCCGTTCGTTAACCTAGATAGTCCAAGTGCCCGCTAGGAAACCTACATAGTCCAAGGGCCCACAAGGTAACCTAGATAGTCCAAGTGCCCGCTAGGTAACCTAGAGTCCAAGTGCTCGCTATTTAACCTACATTGTCCAAGTGCCCGTTCGTTAACTAAATAGTCCAAGTGCCCGCTAAGAAACCTACATAGTCCAAGGGCCCACAAGGTAACCTAGATATTCCAAGTGCCCGCTAGGTAACCTAGAGTCCATGTGCTCGCTATTTAACCTACACAGTCCAAGTGCCCGCTGTGTAATCTAGATAGTCAAAGGGCCCGTTAGGTAACTTAGATAGTCCAAGTGCCCGCTAGGTAACTAACATTGTCCAAGTTCCCGCTAGGTAACCTAGATAGTCCAAGTGCCCGTTACCTAACATAGATAGTCCAAGTGCCCGCTAGGTACCCTAGATAGTGCAAGTGCCCGCTAGTTAACCTAGATAATTCAAGTACCCGCTAGGTAAACTAGATCGTCCAAGGGCCCCCTAGTGGGCCGACATAATTCAAGTGCCCGTTCGTTAACCTAGATAATCCAAGTGCTCGCTAGGTAACCTAGACAGTCCAAGTTCCCGCTAGTTAATCTACATAGTCCAAGTGCCCGATAGAGAACCTACATAATCCAAGTGCCCGCTAGGCAACCTACATAGTCCAAGTGCCCGTTAGTTAACCTAGATAGTCCAAGTGCCCGCTAGGTAACCTACAAAGTCTAAGTGCCTGCTAGGTTATCTACATAGTCCAAATGCCCGCTAGGGAACCTACATAGTCCAAGTGCCCGCTAGTTAACCTAGATCGTCCAAGTGCCTGCTAGTTAACATACATAGTCCAAGGGCCCGCTAGTTAACCTACATAGTCCAAGGTCCACTAGTTAACCTAGATTGTCCAAGTGCTTGCTAGTTAACATACATAGTACCAGGGCCCGCTAGTTGACCTAGATAGTCCAAGTGCCCGCTAGGAAACCTACATAGTCCAAGGGCCCACAAGGTTACCAAGATATTCCAAGTGCCCGCTAGGTAACCTAGAGTCCAAGTGCTCGCTATTTAACCTACACAGTCCAAGTGCCCGCTGTGTAATCTAGATAGTCAAAGGGCCCGTTAGGTAACGTAGATAGTCCAAGTGCCCGCTAGGTAACTAACATTGTCCAAGTTCCCGCTAGGTAACCTAGATAGTCCAAGTGCCCGTTACCTAACATAGATAGTCCAAGTGCCCGCTAGGTAACCTAGATAGTGCAAGTGCCCGCTAGTTAACCTAGATAATTCAAGTACCCGCTAGGTAACCTAGATCGTCCAAGGGCCCCCTAGTGGGCCGACATAATCCAAGTGTCCGTTCGGTAACCTAGATAGTCCAAGGGCCCGCTAGGCAACCTACATAGTCCAAGTGCCCGTTCGTTAACCTAGATAATCCAAGTGCTCGCTAGGTAACCTAGACAGTCCAAGTTCCCGCTAGTTAATCTACATAGTCCAAGTGCCCGATAGAGAACCTACATAATCCAAGTGCCCGCTAGGCAACCTACATAGTCCAAGTGCCCGTTAGTTAACCTAGATAGTCCAAGTGCCCGCTAGGCAACCTACATAGTCCAAGTGCCCGTTAGTTAACCTAGATAGTCCAAGTGCCCGCTAGGTAACCTACAAAGTCTAAGTGCCTGCTAGGTTATCTACATAGTCCAAATGCCCGCTAGGGAACCTACATAGTCCAAGTGCCCGCTAGTTAACCTAGATCGTCCAAGTGCCTGCTAGTTAACATACATAGTCCAAGGGCCCGCTAGTTAACCTACATAGTCCAAGGTGCACTAGTTAACCTAGATTGTCCAAGTGCTCGCTAGTTAACTTACATAGTACCAGGGCCCGCTAGTTGACCTAGATAGTCCAAGTTCCCGCTAGTTAACCTAGATAGTCCAAGTGCCCGCTAGGAAAGCTACATAGTCCAAGGGCCTGCTAGGTAACCTAGATAGTCCAAGTGCCCGCTAGGTAACCTAGAATCCAATTGCTCGCTAGTTAACCTACATAGTCCAAGTGCCCGCTATGTAACCTAGTTAGTCAAAGTCCCCGCTAGGTAACCTAGACAGTCCAAGTGGCCGCTATGTTACCTGCATATTCCAAGTGCCCGTTCGTTAACCTAGATAGTCCAAGTGCCCGCTAGGAAACCTACATAGTCCAAGGGCCTGCTAGGTAACCTAGATAGTCCAAGTGCCCACTAGGTAACCTAGAATCCAAGTGCTCGCTAGTTAACCTACATAGTCCAAGTGCCCGCTATGTAACCTAGTTAGTCAAAGTCCCCGCTAGGTAACCTAGACAGTCCAAGTGGCCGCTATGTTACCTGCATATTCCACGTGCCCGTTCGTTAACCTAGATAGTCCAAGGGCCCGCTAGGTAACATAGATAGTCCAAGTGCCCGCTAGGTAACCTAGAGTCCAAGTGCTCGCTAGTTAACCTACATAGTCCAAGTGCCCCCTATGTAACCTAGATAGCCAAAGTGCCCGTTAGGTAACCTAGATAGTCCAAGTGCCCGCTAGGTAACTTACATTGTCCAAGTTCCCGCTAGGTAACCTAGATAGTCCAAGTGCCCGTTCGTTAACCTAGATAGTCCAAGTGCCTGCTAGGTAACCTAAACTGTCCAAGTACCCGCAAGGTTACCTACATAGTCCAAGGGCCCACAAGTTAACCTAGATAGTCCAAGTGCCCGCTAGGTAACCTACAAACTCTAAGTGCCCGCTAAGAAATCTATATAGTCCAAATGCCCGCTATGGAGCCTACATAATCCAAATGCCCGCTAGGTAACCTACATAGTCCTAGTGCCCCCTAGTTAACCTACATTCTCCAAGTGCCCGATAAGGAACCTACATAGTCCAAGTGCCCGCTAGGTAACCTACATAGTCCAAATGCCCTCTAGTTAACCCACATAGTCCAAGTGCCCGCTAGGGAACTTACATAGTCCAAGGGCCCGCTAGGGAACCTACATAGTCCATGTGCCCGTTAGTTAACCTAGATAGTCCAAGTGCCCGCTAGGTAATCTAGATAGTCCAACAGCCCCCTACGTAACCTACATACTCCAAGAACCCGCTAGGCAACGTAGATAGTTCAAGTGCCAGCTAGGTAACCTAGATAGTCCAAGTGCCCGCTAGGTAACCTACAAAGTCTAAGTGCCCGCTAGGTTTTCTATATAGTCCAAATGCCCGCCAGGGAACCTACATAGTCCAAGTGCCCACAAGGTAACCTAGATAGTCCAAGTGCCCTCTAGTTAACCTAGATCGTCCAAGTGCCCGCTAGTTAACCTACATAGTCCAAGGGCCCGCAAGTTAACCCACATAGTCCAAGGTCCGCTAGTTAACCTAGATAGTCCAAGTGCCCACTAGGTAACCAAAGTAGTCCAAATGTCCGATGGGGATCCTACATAGTCCAAGTGCCCGCTAGGTAACCTATATAGTCCAAGGTCCGCTAGTTAACCTAGATTGTCCAAGTGCCCACTAGGTAACCAAAGTAGTCCAAATGTCCGATGGGGATCCTACATAGTCCAAGTGCCCGCTAGGTAACCTATATAGTCCAAGTGCCCGTTCGTTAACCTAGATAGTCCAAGTGCCTGCTAGGTAACCTAAACTGTCCAAGTGCCCGCAAGGTTACCTACATAGTCCAAGGGCCCACAAGTTAACCTAGATAGTCCAAGTGTCCTCTAGTTAACCTACATAGACCAAGTGCCCGCTAGTTATCCTATATACAAAGTGCCCGCTACATAACCTAGATAGTCCAAGGGCACGCTAGTTAACCTACATAATACAAGTGCCCGCTAAGCAACCTAGATAGTCCAAGTGCCCGCTAAGGAACCTACATATTCCAAGTGCACGCTAATTATCCTAGATAGTCCAATTGCCCGCTAGTTAACCTAGATAGTCCAAGTGCCTGCTAGGTAACCTACATAGTGCAAGTGTCCGCTAGTTAACCTACATATTCCAAGTGCCCTCTAGTTAACATAGATAATCCAAGTGCCCGCTAGGGAACGTACATAGTCCAAGTGCCCACTAGGTAACCGAGATAGTGCAAGTGCCCGCTAGTTAACCTAGATAGTTCAATTACCCGCTAGGTAACCTAGATCGTCCAAGGGCCCCCTAGTTAGCCTACATAGTCCAACTGCCCGCTTGGTAACCTAAATAGTCCAAGTGCCCGTTCGGTAACTAGATAGTCCAAGTGCACTTTAGGGAACCTAGATAGTCCAAGGGCCCGCTAGTAAATCTACATAGTGCAAGTGTCCGCTAGTTAACCTACATATTCCAAGTGCCCGCTAGTTAACCTACATAATCTAAGTGCCCGTTAGCTAACCTAGATAGTCCAAGGGCCCGCTAGTTGACCTACATAGTCCAAGTACCAGCTATGTAACCCAGATAGTACAAGTGCCTGCTAGGGAACCTAGATAGTCCAAGTGCCTGTTAGCTAACCTAGATAGTCCAAGTGGCGGCTAGGTAACCTACATAGTCCAAGTGCCCGTTCGTTAACTTAGATAATCCAAGTGCCCGCTAGGTAACCTAGACAGTCCAAGTGCCCGCTAGTTAACCTACATAGTACAAGTGCCTGCTAGGTAACCTACATAGTGCAAATGTCCGCTAGTTAACCTACATATTCCAAGTGCCCGCTAGTTAACCTAGATAGTCCAAGTGCCCGCTAAGGAACGTACATAGTCCATATGCCCGCTAGGTAATTTAGATAGTGCAAGTGCCCGCTAGTTAACCTAGATAGTTCTAGTACCCGCTAGGTAACCTAGATCGTCCAAGGGCCCCCTAGTTTGCCTACATAGTCCTAGTGCCCGCGAGGTAACCTAGATAGTCCAATTGCCCTTTAGGGAACCTAGATAGTCCAAGGGCCCGCTAGTTATCCATCATAGTCCAGGGGCCCGCTAGTTAACCTACATAGAGCAAGTGTCCGCTAGTTATCCTATATATTCCAAGTGCCCCCTAGTTAACCTACATAATCTAAGTTCCCGTTAGCTAACCTAGGTAGTCCAAGGGCCCGTTACTTGACCTACATAGTCCAAGTGCCACCTAGGTAACCTAGATAGTACAAGTGCCCCCTAGCTAACCTAAATAGCCCAAGTGGCGGCTAGGTAACCTACATAGTCCAAGTGCCCATTTGTTAACCTAGATAATCCAAGTGCCCGCTAGGTAACGTAGACAGTTCAAGTGCCCGCTAGTTAACCTACCTAATCCAAGTGCCCGATAGGGAACCTACATAATCCAAGTGCCCGCTAGGGAACCTATATAGTCCAAGTGCCCGCTAGGCAACCTAGATAGTCCAAGTGCCCGTTACCTAACCTAGATAGTCCAAGTGCCCGCTAGGCAACATACATAGTCCAAGTGCCCGTTCGTTAACCTAGAAGTCCAAGTGCCCGCTATGTAACCTAGACAGTCCAAGTGCCCGTTCGTTAACCTAGATAGTCCAAGTGCCCGCTAGGGAACCTATATAGTCCAAGTGCTATCTAGGTAACCTAGATAGTCCAAGGGCCCGCTACTTAACCTACATAGTCCAAGGGCTCGCTTGTTAACTTTGATAGTCCAAGTGCCAGTTAGTTAACCTAGATCATCCAAGTGCCCGCTAGTTAACCTAGATCGTCCATATGTCCTCTAGTTAACCTACATATTCCAAGTCCCCGCTAGGTAACCTATATAGTGCAAGTGTCTGCTAGGTAACCTACATAGTCCAAGTGCCCACTAGTTAACCAGGATCATCAAAATACCCTGTAGTTAACTTACATAGTCCAAAGGTCTGCTAGTTAACCTGCATAGACCAAGGGCCCGCTAGTTTACCTAGATAGTCCAAGTGCCTGCTAGGTAACCTACATTGTCCAAGTTCCCGCTAGGTAACCTAGATAATCCAAGTGCGCGCTAGGGTATGTACATAATCCAAGTGCCTGCTAGGAAACCTAGATAGTCCAAGAGCCCGCTAGTTAACCTACATAGTCCAAGGGCCCGCTAGTTAACCTACATAGTCCAAGGTCTGCTAGTTAACCTAGATAGTCAAAGTGCCCGCTAGGTAACCTGGACAGTCTATGTGCCCGTTAGGTAACCTAGATAGTCCAAGTGCCCGCTAGGTAACCTAAATAGTGAAAGTGCCCGTTAGGTAACCTAGATAGTCCAAGTGCCTGCTAGGTAACCTACATTGTCCAAGTTCCCGCTAGGTAACCTAGATAGTCCAAGTGCCCGTTACCTAACCTAGATAGTCCAAGTGCCCGCTAGGCAACATACATAGTCCAAGTGCCCGTTCGTTAACCTAGAAGTCCAAGTGCCCGCTATGTAACCTAGACAGTCCAAGTGCCCGTTCGTTAACCTAGATAGTCCAAGTGCCCGCTAGGGAACCTATATAGTCCAAGTGCTATCTAGGTAACCTAGATAGTCCAAGGGCCCGCTACTTAACCTACATAGTCCAAGGGCTCGCTTGTTAACTTTGATAGTCCAAGTGCCAGTTAGTTAACCTAGATCATCCAAGTGCCCGCTAGTTAACCTAGATCGTCCATATGTCCTCTAGTTAACCTACATATTCCAAGTCCCCGCTAGGTAACCTATATAGTGTAAGTGTCTGCTAGGTAACCTACATAGTCCAAGTGCCCACTAGTTAACCAGGATCATCAAAATACCCTGTAGTTAACTTACATAGTCCAAAGGTCTGCTAGTTAACCTGCATAGACCAAGGGCCCGCTAGTTTACCTAGATAGTCCAAGTGTCTGCTAGGTAACCTACATAGTCCAAATGCCCGCTAGTTAACCAGGATCATCAAAGTACCCTCTAGTTAACTTACATAATACAAAGGTCTGCTAGTTAACCTACATAGTCCAATTTCCCGCTAGTTAACCTAGACAGTCCAAGTGCCCGCTATGTAAACAAAGTAGTCCAAATGTCCGATAGGGATCTTACATAATCCAAGTGCCCGCTAGGTAACCAAGATAGTCCAAGTGCCCGTTCGTTAACCTACATAGTCCAAGTGCCCGCTAGGTAACGGAGATAGCCCAAGTGCCCGCTAGGTAACCTACATAGTACAAGTGTCTGCTAGTTAACCTACGTAGTCCAAGGGACCCCTAGTTAACCTAGATAGTCCAAGTACCCGTGAGTTAACCTAGATCATCCAATTGTCCGCTAGTTAACCTACATAGTCCAAGTGCCCTTTAGGGAAGCTAGATAGTCCAAGTGCCCGCTAGGGAACCTATATAGTCCAATTGTCCGCTCTGGAACATACATAGTCCAAGTGCCTGTTAGTTAACCTAGATAATCCAAGTGCCCGCTAGTTAACCTACATAGTCCAAGTGCCCGCTAGGTAACCTAGATAGTCCAAGTCCCCTCTAGTTAACCTAGATCGTCCAAGTGCCCGCTAGTTAACCTACATAGTCCAAGGGCCAGGTAGTTAACCCACATAGTCCAAGGTCCGCTAGTTAACCTAGATAGTCCAAGTGCCCGCTAGGAAACCTACATAGTCTAAGGGCCCACTAGGTAACCTAGACTGTCCAAGTGCCCGCTAGGTTACCTACATAGTCCTAGTGCCCCCTAGTTAACCTACATTCTCCAAGTGCCCGTTAGGTAACCTAGATAGTCCAAGTGCCCGCTAGCTAACTTACATTGTCCAAGTGCCCGCTAGGTAACCTAGACTGTCCAAGTGCCCGCTAGGTTACCTACATAGTCCAAGTGCCCGTTCGTTAACCTAGATAGTCCAAGTGCCCGCTAGGAAACCTACATAGTCCAAGGGCCCACAAGGTAACCTAGATAGTCCAAGTGCCCGCTAGGTAACCTAGAGTCCAAGTGCTCGCTATTTAACCTACATTGTCCAAGTGCCCGTTCGTTAACTAAATAGTCCAAGTGCCCGCTAAGAAACCTACATAGTCCAAGGGCCCACAAGGTAACCTAGATATTCCAAGTGCCCGCTAGGTAACCTAGAGTCCATGTGCTCGCTATTTAACCTACACAGTCCAAGTGCCCGCTGTGTAATCTAGATAGTCAAAGGGCCCGTTAGGTAACTTAGATAGTCCAAGTGCCCGCTAGGTAACTAACATTGTCCAAGTTCCCGCTAGGTAACCTAGATAGTCCAAGTGCCCGTTACCTAACATAGATAGTCCAAGTGCCCGCTAGGTACCCTAGATAGTGCAAGTGCCCGCTAGTTAACCTAGATAATTCAAGTACCCGCTAGGTAAACTAGATCGTCCAAGGGCCCCCTAGTGGGCCGACATAATTCAAGTGCCCGTTCGTTAACCTAGATAATCCAAGTGCTCGCTAGGTAACCTAGACAGTCCAAGTTCCCGCTAGTTAATCTACATAGTCCAAGTGCCCGATAGAGAACCTACATAATCCAAGTGCCCGCTAGGCAACCTACATAGTCCAAGTGCCCGTTAGTTAACCTAGATAGTCCAAGTGCCCGCTAGGTAACCTACAAAGTCTAAGTGCCTGCTAGGTTATCTACATAGTCCAAATGCCCGCTAGGGAACCTACATAGTCCAAGTGCCCGCTAGTTAACCTAGATCGTCCAAGTGCCTGCTAGTTAACATACATAGTCCAAGGGCCCGCTAGTTAACCTACATAGTCCAAGGTCCACTAGTTAACCTAGATTGTCCAAGTGCTTGCTAGTTAACATACATAGTACCAGGGCCCGCTAGTTGACCTAGATAGTCCAAGTGCCCGCTAGGAAACCTACATAGTCCAAGGGCCCACAAGGTTGCCAAGATATTCCAAGTGCCCGCTAGGTAACCTAGAGTCCAAGTGCTCGCTATTTAACCTACACAGTCCAAGTGCCCGCTGTGTAATCTAGATAGTCAAAGGGCCCGTTAGGTAACGTAGATAGTCCAAGTGCCCGCTAGGTAACTAACATTGTCCAAGTTCCCGCTAGGTAACCTAGATAGTCCAAGTGCCCGTTACCTAACATAGATAGTCCAAGTGCCCGCTAGGTAACCTAGATAGTGCAAGTGCCCGCTAGTTAACCTAGATAATTCAAGTACCCGCTAGGTAACCTAGATCGTCCAAGGGCCCGCTAGGCAACCTACATAGTCCAAGTGCCCGTTCGTTAACCTAGATAATCCAAGTGCTCGCTAGGTAACCTAGACAGTCCAAGTTCCCGCTAGTTAATCTACATAGTCCAAGTGCCCGATAGAGAACCTACATAATCCAAGTGCCCGCTAGGCAACCTACATAGTCCAAGTGCCCGTTAGTTAACCTAGATAGTCCAAGTGCCCGCTAGGCAACCTACATAGTCCAAGTGCCCGTTAGTTAACCTAGATAGTCCAAGTGCCCGCTAGGTAACCTACAAAGTCTAAGTGCCTGCTAGGTTATCTACATAGTCCAAATGCCCGCTAGGGAACCTACATAGTCCAAGTGCCCGCTAGTTAACCTAGATCGTCCAAGTGCCTGCTAGTTAACATACATAGTCCAAGGGCCCGCTAGTTAACCTACATAGTCCAAGGTGCACTAGTTAACCTAGATTGTCCAAGTGCTCGCTAGTTAACTTACATAGTACCAGGGCCCGCTAGTTGACCTAGATAGTCCAAGTTCCCGCTAGTTAACCTAGATAGTCCAAGTGCCCGCTAGGAAAGCTACATAGTCCAAGGGCCTGCTAGGTAACCTAGATAGTCCAAGTGCCCGCTAGGTAACCTAGAATCCAATTGCTCGCTAGTTAACCTACATAGTCCAAGTGCCCGCTATGTAACCTAGTTAGTCAAAGTCCCCGCTAGGTAACCTAGACAGTCCAAGTGGCCGCTATGTTACCTGCATATTCCAAGTGCCCGTTCGTTAACCTAGATAGTCCAAGTGCCCGCTAGGAAACCTACATAGTCCAAGGGCCTGCTAGGTAACCTAGATAGTCCAAGTGCCCACTAGGTAACCTAGAATCCAAGTGCTCGCTAGTTAACCTACATAGTCCAAGTGCCCGCTATGTAACCTAGTTAGTCAAAGTCCCCGCTAGGTAACCTAGACAGTCCAAGTGGCCGCTATGTTACCTGCATATTCCACGTGCCCGTTCGTTAACCTAGATAGTCCAAGGGCCCGCTAGGTAACATAGATAGTCCAAGTGCCCGCTAGGTAACCTAGAGTCCAAGTGCTCGCTAGTTAACCTACATAGTCCAAGTGCCCCCTATGTAACCTAGATAGCCAAAGTGCCCGTTAGGTAACCTAGATAGTCCAAGTGCCCGCTAGGTAACTTACATTGTCCAAGTTCCCGCTAGGTAACCTAGATAGTCCAAGTGCCCGTTCGTTAACCTAGATAGTCCAAGTGCCTGCTAGGTAACCTAAACTGTCCAAGTACCCGCAAGGTTACCTACATAGTCCAAGGGCCCACAAGTTAACCTAGATAGTCCAAGTGCCCGCTAGGTAACCTACAAACTCTAAGTGCCCGCTAAGAAATCTATATAGTCCAAATGCCCGCTATGGAGCCTACATAATCCAAATGCCCGCTAGGTAACCTACATAGTCCTAGTGCCCCCTAGTTAACCTACATTCTCCAAGTGCCCGATAAGGAACCTACATAGTCCAAGTGCCCGCTAGGTAACCTACATAGTCCAAATGCCCTCTAGTTAACCCACATAGTCCAAGTGCCCGCTAGGGAACTTACATAGTCCAAGGGCCCGCTAGGGAACCTACATAGTCCATGTGCCCGTTAGTTAACCTAGATAGTCCAAGTGCCCGCTAGGTAATCTAGATAGTCCAACAGCCCCCTACGTAACCTACATACTCCAAGAACCCGCTAGGCAACGTAGATAGTTCAAGTGCCAGCTAGGTAACCTAGATAGTCCAAGTGCCCGCTAGGTAACCTACAAAGTCTAAGTGCCCGCTAGGTTTTCTATATAGTCCAAATGCCCGCCAGGGAACCTACATAGTCCAAGTGCCCACAAGGTAACCTAGATAGTCCAAGTGCCCTCTAGTTAACCTAGATCGTCCAAGTGCCCGCTAGTTAACCTACATAGTCCAAGGGCCCGCAAGTTAACCCACATAGTCCAAGGTCCGCTAGTTAACCTAGATAGTCCAAGTGCCCACTAGGTAACCAAAGTAGTCCAAATGTCCGATGGGGATCCTACATAGTCCAAGTGCCCGCTAGGTAACCTATATAGTCCAAGGTCCGCTAGTTAACCTAGATTGTCCAAGTGCCCACTAGGTAACCAAAGTAGTCCAAATGTCCGATGGGGATCCTACATAGTCCAAGTGCCCGCTAGGTAACCTATATAGTCCAAGTGCCCGTTCGTTAACCTAGATAGTCCAAGTGCCTGCTAGGTAACCTAAACTGTCCAAGTGCCCGCAAGGTTACCTACATAGTCCAAGGGCCCACAAGTTAACCTAGATAGTCCAAGTGTCCTCTAGTTAACCTACATAGACCAAGTGCCCGCTAGTTATCCTATATACAAAGTGCCCGCTACATAACCTAGATAGTCCAAGGGCACGCTAGTTAACCTACATAATACAAGTGCCCGCTAAGCAACCTAGATAGTCCAAGTGCCCGCTAAGGAACCTACATATTCCAAGTGCACGCTAATTATCCTAGATAGTCCAATTGCCCGCTAGTTAACCTAGATAGTCCAAGTGCCTGCTAGGTAACCTACATAGTGCAAGTGTCCGCTAGTTAACCTACATATTCCAAGTGCCCTCTAGTTAACATAGATAATCCAAGTGCCCGCTAGGGAACGTACATAGTCCAAGTGCCCACTAGGTAACCGAGATAGTGCAAGTGCCCGCTAGTTAACCTAGATAGTTCAATTACCCGCTAGGTAACCTAGATCGTCCAAGGGCCCCCTAGTTAGCCTACATAGTCCAACTGCCCGCTTGGTAACCTAAATAGTCCAAGTGCCCGTTCGGTAACTAGATAGTCCAAGTGCACTTTAGGGAACCTAGATAGTCCAAGGGCCCGCTAGTAAATCTACATAGTGCAAGTGTCCGCTAGTTAACCTACATATTCCAAGTGCCCGCTAGTTAACCTACATAATCTAAGTGCCCGTTAGCTAACCTAGATAGTCCAAGGGCCCGCTAGTTGACCTACATAGTCCAAGTACCAGCTATGTAACCCAGATAGTACAAGTGCCTGCTAGGGAACCTAGATAGTCCAAGTGCCTGTTAGCTAACCTAGATAGTCCAAGTGGCGGCTAGGTAACCTACATAGTCCAAGTGCCCGTTCGTTAACTTAGATAATCCAAGTGCCCGCTAGGTAACCTAGACAGTCCAAGTGCCCGCTAGTTAACCTACATAGTACAAGTGCCTGCTAGGTAACCTACATAGTGCAAATGTCCGCTAGTTAACCTACATATTCCAAGTGCCCGCTAGTTAACCTAGATAGTCCAAGTGCCCGCTAAGGAACGTACATAGTCCATATGCCCGCTAGGTAATTTAGATAGTGCAAGTGCCCGCTAGTTAACCTAGATAGTTCTAGTACCCGCTAGGTAACCTAGATCGTCCAAGGGCCCCCTAGTTTGCCTACATAGTCCTAGTGCCCGCGAGGTAACCTAGATAGTCCAATTGCCCTTTAGGGAACCTAGATAGTCCAAGGGCCCGCTAGTTATCCATCATAGTCCAGGGGCCCGCTAGTTAACCTACATAGAGCAAGTGTCCGCTAGTTATCCTATATATTCCAAGTGCCCCCTAGTTAACCTACATAATCTAAGTTCCCGTTAGCTAACCTAGGTAGTCCAAGGGCCCGTTACTTGACCTACATAGTCCAAGTGCCACCTAGGTAACCTAGATAGTACAAGTGCCCCCTAGCTAACCTAAATAGCCCAAGTGGCGGCTAGGTAACCTACATAGTCCAAGTGCCCATTTGTTAACCTAGATAATCCAAGTGCCCGCTAGGTAACGTAGACAGTTCAAGTGCCCGCTAGTTAACCTACCTAATCCAAGTGCCCGATAGGGAACCTACATAATCCAAGTGCCCGCTAGGGAACCTATATAGTCCAAGTGCCCGCTAGGCAACCTAGATAGTCCAAGTGCCCGTTACCTAACCTAGATAGTCCAAGTGCCCGCTAGGCAACATACATAGTCCAAGTGCCCGTTCGTTAACCTAGAAGTCCAAGTGCCCGCTATGTAACCTAGACAGTCCAAGTGCCCGTTCGTTAACCTAGATAGTCCAAGTGCCCGCTAGGGAACCTATATAGTCCAAGTGCTATCTAGGTAACCTAGATAGTCCAAGGGCCCGCTACTTAACCTACATAGTCCAAGGGCTCGCTTGTTAACTTTGATAGTCCAAGTGCCAGTTAGTTAACCTAGATCATCCAAGTGCCCGCTAGTTAACCTAGATCGTCCATATGTCCTCTAGTTAACCTACATATTCCAAGTCCCCGCTAGGTAACCTATATAGTGCAAGTGTCTGCTAGGTAACCTACATAGTCCAAGTGCCCACTAGTTAACCAGGATCATCAAAATACCCTGTAGTTAACTTACATAGTCCAAAGGTCTGCTAGTTAACCTGCATAGACCAAGGGCCCGCTAGTTTACCTAGATAGTCCAAGTGCCTGCTAGGTAACCTACATTGTCCAAGTTCCCGCTAGGTAACCTAGATAATCCAAGTGCGCGCTAGGGTATGTACATAATCCAAGTGCCTGCTAGGAAACCTAGATAGTCCAAGAGCCCGCTAGTTAACCTACATAGTCCAAGGGCCCGCTAGTTAACCTACATAGTCCAAGGTCTGCTAGTTAACCTAGATAGTCAAAGTGCCCGCTAGGTAACCTGGACAGTCTATGTGCCCGTTAGGTAACCTAGATAGTCCAAGTGCCCGCTAGGTAACCTAAATAGTGAAAGTGCCCGTTAGGTAACCTAGATAGTCCAAGTGCCTGCTAGGTAACCTACATTGTCCAAGTTCCCGCTAGGTAACCTAGATAGTCCAAGTGCCCGTTACCTAACCTAGATAGTCCAAGTGCCCGCTAGGCAACATACATAGTCCAAGTGCCCGTTCGTTAACCTAGAAGTCCAAGTGCCCGCTATGTAACCTAGACAGTCCAAGTGCCCGTTCGTTAACCTAGATAGTCCAAGTGCCCGCTAGGGAACCTATATAGTCCAAGTGCTATCTAGGTAACCTAGATAGTCCAAGGGCCCGCTACTTAACCTACATAGTCCAAGGGCTCGCTTGTTAACTTTGATAGTCCAAGTGCCAGTTAGTTAACCTAGATCATCCAAGTGCCCGCTAGTTAACCTAGATCGTCCATATGTCCTCTAGTTAACCTACATATTCCAAGTCCCCGCTAGGTAACCTATATAGTGCAAGTGTCTGCTAGGTAACCTACATAGTCCAAGTGCCCACTAGTTAACCAGGATCATCAAAATACCCTGTAGTTAACTTACATAGTCCAAAGGTCTGCTAGTTAACCTGCATAGACCAAGGGCCCGCTAGTTTACCTAGATAGTCCAAGTGTCTGCTAGGTAACCTACATAGTCCAAATGCCCGCTAGTTAACCAGGATCATCAAAGTACCCTCTAGTTAACTTACATAATACAAAGGTCTGCTAGTTAACCTACATAGTCCAATTTCCCGCTAGTTAACCTAGACAGTCCAAGTGCCCGCTATGTAAACAAAGTAGTCCAAATGTCCGATAGGGATCTTACATAATCCAAGTGCCCGCTAGGTAACCAAGATAGTCCAAGTGCCCGTTCGTTAACCTACATAGTCCAAGTGCCCGCTAGGTAACGGAGATAGCCCAAGTGCCCGCTAGGTAACCTACATAGTACAAGTGTCTGCTAGTTAACCTACGTAGTCCAAGGGACCCCTAGTTAACCTAGATAGTCCAAGTACCCGTGAGTTAACCTAGATCATCCAATTGTCCGCTAGTTAACCTACATAGTCCAAGTGCCCTTTAGGGAAGCTAGATAGTCCAAGTGCCCGCTAGGGAACCTATATAGTCCAATTGTCCGCTCTGGAACATACATAGTCCAAGTGCCTGTTAGTTAACCTAGATAATCCAAGTGCCCGCTAGTTAACCTACATAGTCCAAGTACCCGCTAGGTAACCTACATAATCCAAGTGCCCACTAGGTAACTTATATAGTCCAAATGCCCGCTAGGGAACCTACATAGTCCAAGTGCCCGCTAGTTAACCTAGATAGTCCAAGTGGCCGCTAGTGAACGTACATAGTCCAAGTTCCCGCTAGGTAACCTAGATAGTCAAAGTGCCGGCTAGTTCACCTACATAGTCCATGGGCCCACTAGTTAACCTAGATAATCCAAGTGCCCGCTAGGTAACCTAGATAGTCCAGTGCCCAATAGGGAACCAACATAGTCCAAGTGCCCGCTAAGGGACGTTCATAGTACAAGTGCCTGCTAGGGAACCTTCATAGTCCAAGTGACCGTTAGGGAACCTAGATAGTCCAAGTGCACGCTAGGGAACCTGCATCATCCAAGTGCCCGCTAGTTAACCTAGATAGTCCAAATGCCCGCTAGTTAACCTAGATCATCCAAGTGCCCGTTACGTAACCTAGATAGTCCAAGTGCCCGCTAGGTTACCTACATAGTCCAAGTTCCCGCTAGGTAACCTAGGTAGTCCAACTGCCCGTTACCTAACCTAGATCGTCCAAGTGCCCGCTAGGCAACCTACATAGTCCAAGTGCCCGTTCGTTAACCTAGAAGTCCATGTGCCCGCTAAGTAACCTAGACAGTCCATGTGCCCGCTAGGTTACCTGCATAGTCCATGTGCCCGTTAGGTAACCTAGAGAGTCCAAGTGTCCGCTAGGTAACCTACATAGTCTAAGTGCCCGCTAGGTAACCCAGATAGTCCATGTTCCTCTTAGCTTCCCTAGATAGTCCAAGTGCCCACTAGGTAACCTACATAGTCCAAGGGCCCGATTGTTAACCTAGTTCGTCCAAGTGTCCGCTAGTCAACCTACATAGTCCAACTGCCCGCTAGGTAACCAAGATAGTCAAAGTGGCCGCTAGGTAACCTACATAGTCCAAGTTCCCACTAGGTAACCTAGATAGTCCAAGTGTCCGTTAACTAACCTAGATAGTCCAAGTGCACGCTAGGTAACCTACATAGTCCTAGTGCCCGCTAGTTAACCAACATTGTTCAAGTGCCGGATACGGAACCCTCATAGTCCAAGTGCCCGTTAGGTAACCGACATAGTCCAAATGCCCGCTAGTAACCTACATAGTCCAAGTGCCTGATAGGGAACCTACATAATCCAAGTGCCCGCTAGGGAACTTACATAGTCCAAGTGCCCGTTAGTTAACCTAGATAGTCCAAGTGCCCGCTAGTTAAGCTAGATAGTCCAAGTACCCGCTAGGTAACGTAGATAGTTCAAGTGCACGCTAGGTAACCTAGATAGTCCACGTGCCCGCTAGTTAACCTACAAAGTACAAGTGTCCGCTAGGTAATCTATATAGTACAAATGCCCGCTAGGGCACCTACATAATCCAAATACCCGCTAATTAACCTACATTGTTCAAGTGCCCGTTAGCTAACCTAGATCGTCTAAGGGCCCACTAGTTAACCTACATAGTTCAAGTGCCCGCTAGCTAACCTAGATAATCCAAGTGCCCGCTAGTTAAGCGATATCATCCAAGTGCCAGCTAGGTAACCTAGATAGTCCAAGTGCCCGCTACTTAACCTACATAGTCTAAGTGCCCGCTAGGTAACCTAGATAGTCCAAGTGCCCGCTAGGTAACCTACATAGTCGAAGGGCCCGCTAGGTAACCTAGATAGTTCAAGTTCCTGTTAGCTAACCTAGATAGTCCAAGTGCCCGCTAGGTAACCTACATAGTCCAAGGGCCCGCTCGTTAACCTAGTTCGTCCAAGTGTCCGCTAGTTAACCTAGATAGTCCAAGTGCCCGCTAGTTAACCTACATAGTCCAAGTGCCCGCTAGGTAACCTACAGAGTCCTAGCGCCCACTAATTAACCTACATTGTCCAAGTGCCCGATAGGGAACCTACATATTCCAAGTGCGCACTAGGTAATCTACATAGTCCAAATGCCCGCCAGGGAACCTATGTAGTCCAAATGCCCGTTAGGTATCCTAGATAATCAAAATGCCCGCTAGGGTACCCACATAGTCCAAGTGCCCACTGGGGAACCTACATCGTCAAAGTGCCCACTAGGGAACCTGCATCGTCCAAGTGCCCGCTAGTTAACCTAGATAGTCCAAGTTCCTGTTAGCTAACCTACATAGTCCAAGTGCCCGTTCGTTAACCTAGATAGTCCAAGTGCCCGTTAGCTAATATAGATAGTCCATGTGCCCGCAAGGTAACCTACATAGTCCAAGTGCCCGCTAGGTAACCTAGATATTCCAAGTTCCTGTTAACTAACCTAGATAGTCCAAGTGCCCGCTAGGTAACCTACATAGTACAAGTGCCCGATAGTTAACCTAGATAGTCCCATGGCCCGTTAGGTAACCTAGATAGTCCAATTGCCTGTTAGGTAACCTAGATAGTCCAATTGCCCGCTAGGTAACCTAGACAGTCCAAGTTCCCGCTAGGTTACCTACATAGTCCAAGTGACCGCTAGTACCTGATAGTCCAAGTGCCTGCTAGTTAACCTACATAGTCCAAGGGCCAGCTAGGTAACCTAGATTGTCCAAGTGCCCGCTAGTAAACCTAGGTCTTCCAAGTGTCCGCTAGTTAATCTAAATAGTCCAAGTGCCCTCTAGGTAACTTAGATAGTCCAAGTACCCTTAGGTAACCTAGATAGTCCAAGGGCCCGCTAGTTAACCTACATAGTCCAAGTGCCCGCTAGGTAACCTAGATAGTCCAAGTGCCCTCTAGTTAACCTAGATCGTCCAAGTGCCCGCTAGTTAACCTACATAGTCCAAGGGCCAGGTAGTTAACCCACATAGTCCAAGGTCCGCTAGTTAACCTAGATAGTCCAAGTGCCCGCTAGTTAACCTAGATAGTCCAAGTGCCCGCTAGGAAACCTACATAGTCTAAGGGCCCACTAGGTAACCTAGACTGTCCAAGTGCCCGCTAGGTTACCTACATAGTCCTAGTGCCCCCTAGTTAACCTACATTCTCCAAGTGCCCGTTAGGTAACCTAGATAGTCCAAGTGCCCGCTAGCTAACTTACATTGTCCAAGTGCCCGCTAGGTAACCTAGACTGTCCAAGTGCCCGCTAGGTTACCTACATAGTCCAAGGGCCCACTAGGTAACATAGATAGTCAAAGTGCCCGTTAGGTAACCTAGATAGTCCAAGTGCCCGCTAGGTAACTTACATTGTCCAAGTTCCCGCTAGGTAACCTAGATAGTCCAAGTGCCCTTTACCTAACCTAGATAGTCCAAGTGCCCATTACCTAACCTAGATAGTCCAAGTGCCCACTAAGCAACCTACATAGTACAAGGGCCCCCTAGTTGACCTAGATAGTCCAAGTGCCCGCTAGTTAACCTAGATAGTCCAAGTGCCCGCTAGGTAACCAAAGTAGTCCAAGTGCCCGCTAGGTAACCTACAAAGTCTAAGTGCCCGCTAAGGAATCTATATAGTCCAAATGCCCGCTAGGGAGCCTACATAATCCAAATGCCCGCTAGGTAACCTAGATAGTCCAAGGGCCCGCTAGATAACCTACATAGTCCTAGTGCCCCCTAGTTAACTTACATTCTCCAAGTGCCCGATAAGGAACCTACATAGTCCAAGTGCCCGCTAGGTAAACTACATAGTCCAAATGCCCTCTAGTTAACGCACATAGTCCAAGTGCCCGTTAGGGAACTTACATAATCCAAGTGCCCGCTAGGAAACCTATATAGTCCAAGGGCACGCTAGGTAACATAGATAGTCAAAGTGCCCTTTAGGTAACCTAGATAATCCAACAGCTCGCTAGGTAACCTACATACTCCAAGAACCCACTAGGCTACGTAGATATTTCAAGTGCCAGCTAGGTAACCTAGATAGTCCAAGTGCCCGCTAGGTAACCTACAAAGTCTAAGTGCCCGCTAGGTTATCTATATAGTCAAAATGCCCGCCTGGGAACCTACATAGTCCAAGTGCCCGCTAGGTAACCTAGATAGTCCAAGTCCCCTCTAGTTAACCTAGATCGTCCAAGTGCCCGCTAGTTAACCTACATAGTCCAAGGGCCAGGTAGTTAACCCACATAGTCCAAGGTCCGCTAGTTAACCTAGATAGTCCAAGTGCCCGCTAGGAAACCTACATAGTCTAAGGGCCCACTAGGTAACCTAGACTGTCCAAGTGCCCGCTAGGTTACCTACATAGTCCTATTGCCCCCTAGTTAACCTACATTCTCCAAGTGCCCGTTAGGTAACCTAGATAGTCCAAGTGCCCGCTAGCTAACTTACATTGTCCAAGTGCCCGCTAGGTAACCTAGACTGTCCAAGTGCCCGCTAGGTTACCTACATAGTCCAAGGGCCCACTAGGTAACATAGATAGTCAAAGTGCCCGTTAGGTAACCTAGATAGTCCAAGTGCCCGCTAGGTAACTTACATTGTCCAAGTTCCCGCTAGGTAACCTAGATAGTCCAAGTGCCCTTTACCTAACCTAGATAGTCCAAGTGCCCATTACCTAACCTAGATAGTCCAAGTGCCCACTAAGCAACCTACATAGTACAAGGGCCCCCTAGTTGACCTAGATAGTCCAAGTGCCCGCTAGTTAACCTAGATAGTCCAAGTGCCCGCTAGGTAACCAAAGTAGTCCAAGTGCCCGCTAGGTAACCTACAAAGTCTAAGTGCCCGCTAAGGAATCTATATAGTCCAAATGCCCGCTAGGGAGCCTACATAATCCAAATGCCCGCTAGGTAACCTAGATAGTCCAAGGGCCCGCTAGATAACCTACATAGTCCTAGTGCCCCCTAGTTAACTTACATTCTCCAAGTGCCCGATAAGGAACCTACATAGTCCAAGTGCCCGCTAGGTAAACTACATAGTCCAAATGCCCTCTAGTTAACGCACATAGTCCAAGTGCCCGTTAGGGAACTTACATAATCCAAGTGCCCGCTAGGAAACCTATATAGTCCAAGGGCACGCTAGGTAACATAGATAGTCAAAGTGCCCTTTAGGTAACCTAGATAATCCAACAGCTCGCTAGGTAACCTACATACTCCAAGAACCCACTAGGCTACGTAGATATTTCAAGTGCCAGCTAGGTAACCTAGATAGTCCAAGTGCCCGCTAGGTAACCTACAAAGTCTAAGTGCCCGCTAGGTTATCTATATAGTCAAAATGCCCGCCTGGGAACCTACATAGTCCAAGTGCCCGCTAGGTAACCTAGATAGTCCAAGTCCCCTCTAGTTAACCTAGATCGTCCAAGTGCCCGCTAGTTAACCTACATAGTCCAAGGGCCAGGTAGTTAACCCACATAGTCCAAGGTCCGCTAGTTAACCTAGATAGTCCAAGTGCCCGCTAGGAAACCTACATAGTCTAAGGGCCCACTAGGTAACCTAGACTGTCCAAGTGCCCGCTAGGTTACCTACATAGTCCTAGTGCCCCCTAGTTAACCTACATTCTCCAAGTGCCCATTAGGTAACCTAGATAGTCCAAGTGCCCGCTAGCTAACTTACATTGTCCAAGTGCCCGCTAGGTAACCTAGACTGTCCAAGTGCCCGCTAGGTTACCTACATAGTCCAAGTGCCCGTTCGTTAACCTAGATAGTCCAAGTGCCCGCTAGGAAACCTACATAGTCCAAGGGCCCACAAGGTAACCTAGATAGTCCAAGTGCCCGCTAGGTAACCTAGAGTCCAAGTGCTCGCTATTTAACCTACATTGTCCAAGTGCCCGTTCGTTAACTAAATAGTCCAAGTGCCCGCTAAGAAACCTACATAGTCCAAGGGCCCACAAGGTAACCTAGATATTCCAAGTGCCCGCTAGGTAACCTAGAGTCCATGTGCTCGCTATTTAACCTACACAGTCCAAGTGCCCGCTGTGTAATCTAGATAGTCAAAGGGCCCGTTAGGTAACTTAGATAGTCCAAGTGCCCGCTAGGTAACTAACATTGTCCAAGTTCCCGCTAGGTAACCTAGATAGTCCAAGTGCCCGTTACCTAACATAGATAGTCCAAGTGCCCGCTAGGTACCCTAGATAGTGCAAGTGCCCGCTAGTTAACCTAGATAATTCAAGTACCCGCTAGGTAAACTAGATCGTCCAAGGGCCCCCTAGTGGGCCGACATAATTCAAGTGCCCGTTCGTTAACCTAGATAATCCAAGTGCTCGCTAGGTAACCTAGACAGTCCAAGTTCCCGCTAGTTAATCTACATAGTCCAAGTGCCCGATAGAGAACCTACATAATCCAAGTGCCCGCTAGGCAACCTACATAGTCCAAGTGCCCGTTAGTTAACCTAGATAGTCCAAGTGCCCGCTAGGTAACCTACAAAGTCTAAGTGCCTGCTAGGTTATCTACATAGTCCAAATGCCCGCTAGGGAACCTACATAGTCCAAGTGCCCGCTAGTTAACCTAGATCGTCCAAGTGCCTGCTAGTTAACATACATAGTCCAAGGGCCCGCTAGTTAACCTACATAGTCCAAGGTCCACTAGTTAACCTAGATTGTCCAAGTGCTTGCTAGTTAACATACATAGTACCAGGGCCCGCTAGTTGACCTAGATAGTCCAAGTGCCCGCTAGGAAACCTACATAGTCCAAGGGCCCACAAGGTTACCAAGATATTCCAAGTGCCCGCTAGGTAACCTAGAGTCCAAGTGCTCGCTATTTAACCTACACAGTCCAAGTGCCCGCTGTGTAATCTAGATAGTCAAAGGGCCCGTTAGGTAACGTAGATAGTCCAAGTGCCCGCTAGGTAACTAACATTGTCCAAGTTCCCGCTAGGTAACCTAGATAGTCCAAGTGCCCGTTACCTAACATAGATAGTCCAAGTGCCCGCTAGGTAACCTAGATAGTGCAAGTGCCCGCTAGTTAACCTAGATAATTCAAGTACCCGCTAGGTAACCTAGATCGTCCAAGGGCCCCCTAGTGGGCCGACATAATCCAAGTGTCCGTTCGGTAACCTAGATAGTCCAAGGGCCCGCTAGGCAACCTACATAGTCCAAGTGCCCGTTCGTTAACCTAGATAATCCAAGTGCTCGCTAGGTAACCTAGACAGTCCAAGTTCCCGCTAGTTAATCTACATAGTCCAAGTGCCCGATAGAGAACCTACATAATCCAAGTGCCCGCTAGGCAACCTACATAGTCCAAGTGCCCGTTAGTTAACCTAGATAGTCCAAGTGCCCGCTAGGCAACCTACATAGTCCAAGTGCCCGTTAGTTAACCTAGATAGTCCAAGTGCCCGCTAGGTAACCTACAAAGTCTAAGTGCCTGCTAGGTTATCTACATAGTCCAAATGCCCGCTAGGGAACCTACATAGTCCAAGTGCCCGCTAGTTAACCTAGATCGTCCAAGTGCCTGCTAGTTAACATACATAGTCCAAGGGCCCGCTAGTTAACCTACATAGTCCAAGGTGCACTAGTTAACCTAGATTGTCCAAGTGCTCGCTAGTTAACTTACATAGTACCAGGGCCCGCTAGTTGACCTAGATAGTCCAAGTTCCCGCTAGTTAACCTAGATAGTCCAAGTGCCCGCTAGGAAAGCTACATAGTCCAAGGGCCTGCTAGGTAACCTAGATAGTCCAAGTGCCCGCTAGGTAACCTAGAATCCAATTGCTCGCTAGTTAACCTACATAGTCCAAGTGCCCGCTATGTAACCTAGTTAGTCAAAGTCCCCGCTAGGTAACCTAGACAGTCCAAGTGGCCGCTATGTTACCTGCATATTCCAAGTGCCCGTTCGTTAACCTAGATAGTCCAAGTGCCCGCTAGGAAACCTACATAGTCCAAGGGCCTGCTAGGTAACCTAGATAGTCCAAGTGCCCACTAGGTAACCTAGAATCCAAGTGCTCGCTAGTTAACCTACATAGTCCAAGTGCCCGCTATGTAACCTAGTTAGTCAAAGTCCCCGCTAGGTAACCTAGACAGTCCAAGTGGCCGCTATGTTACCTGCATATTCCACGTGCCCGTTCGTTAACCTAGATAGTCCAAGGGCCCGCTAGGTAACATAGATAGTCCAAGTGCCCGCTAGGTAACCTAGAGTCCAAGTGCTCGCTAGTTAACCTACATAGTCCAAGTGCCCCCTATGTAACCTAGATAGCCAAAGTGCCCGTTAGGTAACCCAGATAGTCCAAGTGCCCGCTAGGTAACTTACATTGTCCAAGTTCCCGCTAGGTAACCTAGATAGTCCAAGTGCCCGTTCGTTAACCTAGATAGTCCAAGTGCCTGCTAGGTAACCTAAACTGTCCAAGTACCCGCAAGGTTACCTACATAGTCCAAGGGCCCACAAGTTAACCTAGATAGTCCAAGTGCCCGCTAGGTAACCTACAAACTCTAAGTGCCCGCTAAGAAATCTATATAGTCCAAATGCCCGCTATGGAGCCTACATAATCCAAATGCCCGCTAGGTAACCTACATAGTCCTAGTGCCCCCTAGTTAACCTACATTCTCCAAGTGCCCGATAAGGAACCTACATAGTCCAAGTGCCCGCTAGGTAACCTACATAGTCCAAATGCCCTCTAGTTAACCCACATAGTCCAAGTGCCCGCTAGGGAACTTACATAGTCCAAGGGCCCGCTAGGGAACCTACATAGTCCATGTGCCCGTTAGTTAACCTAGATAGTCCAAGTGCCCGCTAGGTAATCTAGATAGTCCAACAGCCCCCTACGTAACCTACATACTCCAAGAACCCGCTAGGCAACGTAGATAGTTCAAGTGCCAGCTAGGTAACCTAGATAGTCCAAGTGCCCGCTAGGTAACCTACAAAGTCTAAGTGCCCGCTAGGTTATCTATATAGTCCAAATGCCCGCCAGGGAACCTACATAGTCCAAGTGCCCACAAGGTAACCTAGATAGTCCAAGTGCCCTCTAGTTAACCTAGATCGTCCAAGTGCCCGCTAGTTAACCTACATAGTCCAAGGGCCCGCAAGTTAACCCACATAGTCCAAGGTCCGCTAGTTAACCTAGATAGTCCAAGTGCCCACTAGGTAACCAAAGTAGTCCAAATGTCCGATGGGGATCCTACATAGTCCAAGTGCCCGCTAGGTAACCTATATAGTCCAAGGTCCGCTAGTTAACCTAGATTGTCCAAGTGCCCACTAGGTAACCAAAGTAGTCCAAATGTCCGATGGGGATCCTACATAGTCCAAGTGCCCGCTAGGTAACCTATATAGTCCAAGTGCCCGTTCGTTAACCTAGATAGTCCAAGTGCCTGCTAGGTAACCTAAACTGTCCAAGTGCCCGCAAGGTTACCTACATAGTCCAAGGGCCCACAAGTTAACCTAGATAGTCCAAGTGTCCTCTAGTTAACCTACATAGACCAAGTGCCCGCTAGTTATCCTATATACAAAGTGCCCGCTACATAACCTAGATAGTCCAAGGGCACGCTAGTTAACCTACATAATACAAGTGCCCGCTAAGCAACCTAGATAGTCCAAGTGCCCGCTAAGGAACCTACATATTCCAAGTGCACGCTAATTATCCTAGATAGTCCAATTGCCCGCTAGTTAACCTAGATAGTCCAAGTGCCTGCTAGGTAACCTACATAGTGCAAGTGTCCGCTAGTTAACCTACATATTCCAAGTGCCCTCTAGTTAACATAGATAATCCAAGTGCCCGCTAGGGAACGTACATAGTCCAAGTGCCCACTAGGTAACCGAGATAGTGCAAGTGCCCGCTAGTTAACCTAGATAGTTCAATTACCCGCTAGGTAACCTAGATCGTCCAAGGGCCCCCTAGTTAGCCTACATAGTCCAACTGCCCGCTTGGTAACCTAAATAGTCCAAGTGCCCGTTCGGTAACTAGATAGTCCAAGTGCACTTTAGGGAACCTAGATAGTCCAAGGGCCCGCTAGTAAATCTACATAGTGCAAGTGTCCGCTAGTTAACCTACATATTCCAAGTGCCCGCTAGTTAACCTACATAATCTAAGTGCCCGTTAGCTAACCTAGATAGTCCAAGGGCCCGCTAGTTGACCTACATAGTCCAAGTACCAGCTATGTAACCCAGATAGTACAAGTGCCTGCTAGGGAACCTAGATAGTCCAAGTGCCTGTTAGCTAACCTAGATAGTCCAAGTGGCGGCTAGGTAACCTACATAGTCCAAGTGCCCGTTCGTTAACTTAGATAATCCAAGTGCCCGCTAGGTAACCTAGACAGTCCAAGTGCCCGCTAGTTAACCTACATAGTACAAGTGCCTGCTAGGTAACCTACATAGTGCAAATGTCCGCTAGTTAACCTACATATTCCAAGTGCCCGCTAGTTAACCTAGATAGTCCAAGTGCCCGCTAAGGAACGTACATAGTCCATATGCCCGCTAGGTAATTTAGATAGTGCAAGTGCCCGCTAGTTAACCTAGATAGTTCTAGTACCCGCTAGGTAACCTAGATCGTCCAAGGGCCCCCTAGTTTGCCTACATAGTCCTAGTGCCCGCGAGGTAACCTAGATAGTCCAATTGCCCTTTAGGGAACCTAGATAGTCCAAGGGCCCGCTAGTTATCCATCATAGTCCAGGGGCCCGCTAGTTAACCTACATAGAGCAAGTGTCCGCTAGTTATCCTATATATTCCAAGTGCCCCCTAGTTAACCTACATAATCTAAGTTCCCGTTAGCTAACCTAGGTAGTCCAAGGGCCCGTTACTTGACCTACATAGTCCAAGTGCCACCTAGGTAACCTAGATAGTACAAGTGCCCCCTAGCTAACCTAAATAGCCCAAGTGGCGGCTAGGTAACCTACATAGTCCAAGTGCCCATTTGTTAACCTAGATAATCCAAGTGCCCGCTAGGTAACGTAGACAGTTCAAGTGCCCGCTAGTTAACCTACCTAATCCAAGTGCCCGATAGGGAACCTACATAATCCAAGTGCCCGCTAGGGAACCTATATAGTCCAAGTGCCCGCTAGGCAACCTAGATAGTCCAAGTGCCCGTTACCTAACCTAGATAGTCCAAGTGCCCGCTAGGCAACATACATAGTCCAAGTGCCCGTTCGTTAACCTAGAAGTCCAAGTGCCCGCTATGTAACCTAGACAGTCCAAGTGCCCGTTCGTTAACCTAGATAGTCCAAGTGCCCGCTAGGGAACCTATATAGTCCAAGTGCTATCTAGGTAACCTAGATAGTCCAAGGGCCCGCTACTTAACCTACATAGTCCAAGGGCTCGCTTGTTAACTTTGATAGTCCAAGTGCCAGTTAGTTAACCTAGATCATCCAAGTGCCCGCTAGTTAACCTAGATCGTCCATATGTCCTCTAGTTAACCTACATATTCCAAGTCCCCGCTAGGTAACCTATATAGTGCAAGTGTCTGCTAGGTAACCTACATAGTCCAAGTGCCCACTAGTTAACCAGGATCATCAAAATACCCTGTAGTTAACTTACATAGTCCAAAGGTCTGCTAGTTAACCTGCATAGACCAAGGGCCCGCTAGTTTACCTAGATAGTCCAAGTGCCTGCTAGGTAACCTACATTGTCCAAGTTCCCGCTAGGTAACCTAGATAATCCAAGTGCGCGCTAGGGTATGTACATAATCCAAGTGCCTGCTAGGAAACCTAGATAGTCCAAGAGCCCGCTAGTTAACCTACATAGTCCAAGGGCCCGCTAGTTAACCTACATAGTCCAAGGTCTGCTAGTTAACCTAGATAGTCAAAGTGCCCGCTAGGTAACCTGGACAGTCTATGTGCCCGTTAGGTAACCTAGATAGTCCAAGTGCCCGCTAGGTAACCTAAATAGTGAAAGTGCCCGTTAGGTAACCTAGATAGTCCAAGTGCCTGCTAGGTAACCTACATTGTCCAAGTTCCCGCTAGGTAACCTAGATAGTCCAAGTGCCCGTTACCTAACCTAGATAGTCCAAGTGCCCGCTAGGCAACATACATAGTCCAAGTGCCCGTTCGTTAACCTAGAAGTCCAAGTGCCCGCTATGTAACCTAGACAGTCCAAGTGCCCGTTCGTTAACCTAGATAGTCCAAGTGCCCGCTAGGGAACCTATATAGTCCAAGTGCTATCTAGGTAACCTAGATAGTCCAAGGGCCCGCTACTTAACCTACATAGTCCAAGGGCTCGCTTGTTAACTTTGATAGTCCAAGTGCCAGTTAGTTAACCTAGATCATCCAAGTGCCCGCTAGTTAACCTAGATCGTCCATATGTCCTCTAGTTAACCTACATATTCCAAGTCCCCGCTAGGTAACCTATATAGTGTAAGTGTCTGCTAGGTAACCTACATAGTCCAAGTGCCCACTAGTTAACCAGGATCATCAAAATACCCTGTAGTTAACTTACATAGTCCAAAGGTCTGCTAGTTAACCTGCATAGACCAAGGGCCCGCTAGTTTACCTAGATAGTCCAAGTGTCTGCTAGGTAACCTACATAGTCCAAATGCCCGCTAGTTAACCAGGATCATCAAAGTACCCTCTAGTTAACTTACATAATACAAAGGTCTGCTAGTTAACCTACATAGTCCAATTTCCCGCTAGTTAACCTAGACAGTCCAAGTGCCCGCTATGTAAACAAAGTAGTCCAAATGTCCGATAGGGATCTTACATAATCCAAGTGCCCGCTAGGTAACCAAGATAGTCCAAGTGCCCGTTCGTTAACCTACATAGTCCAAGTGCCCGCTAGGTAACGGAGATAGCCCAAGTGCCCGCTAGGTAACCTACATAGTACAAGTGTCTGCTAGTTAACCTACGTAGTCCAAGGGACCCCTAGTTAACCTAGATAGTCCAAGTACCCGTGAGTTAACCTAGATCATCCAATTGTCCGCTAGTTAACCTACATAGTCCAAGTGCCCTTTAGGGAAGCTAGATAGTCCAAGTGCCCGCTAGGGAACCTATATAGTCCAATTGTCCGCTCTGGAACATACATAGTCCAAGTGCCTGTTAGTTAACCTAGATAATCCAAGTGCCCGCTAGTTAACCTACATAGTCCAAGTACCCGCTAGGTAACCTACATAATCCAAGTGCCCACTAGGTAACTTATATAGTCCAAATGCCCGCTAGGGAACCTACATAGTCCAAGTGCCCGCTAGTTAACCTAGATAGTCCAAGTGGCCGCTAGTGAACGTACATAGTCCAAGTTCCCGCTAGGTAACCTAGATAGTCAAAGTGCCGGCTAGTTCACCTACATAGTCCATGGGCCCACTAGTTAACCTAGATAATCCAAGTGCCCGCTAGGTAACCTAGATAGTCCAGTGCCCAATAGGGAACCAACATAGTCCAAGTGCCCGCTAAGGGACGTTCATAGTACAAGTGCCTGCTAGGGAACCTTCATAGTCCAAGTGACCGTTAGGGAACCTAGATAGTCCAAGTGCACGCTAGGGAACCTGCATCATCCAAGTGCCCGCTAGTTAACCTAGATAGTCCAAATGCCCGCTAGTTAACCTAGATCATCCAAGTGCCCGTTACGTAACCTAGATAGTCCAAGTGCCCGCTAGGTTACCTACATAGTCCAAGTTCCCGCTAGGTAACCTAGGTAGTCCAACTGCCCGTTACCTAACCTAGATCGTCCAAGTGCCCGCTAGGCAACCTACATAGTCCAAGTGCCCGTTCGTTAACCTAGAAGTCCATGTGCCCGCTAAGTAACCTAGACAGTCCATGTGCCCGCTAGGTTACCTGCATAGTCCATGTGCCCGTTAGGTAACCTAGAGAGTCCAAGTGTCCGCTAGGTAACCTACATAGTCTAAGTGCCCGCTAGGTAACCCAGATAGTCCATGTTCCTCTTAGCTTCCCTAGATAGTCCAAGTGCCCACTAGGTAACCTACATAGTCCAAGGGCCCGATTGTTAACCTAGTTCGTCCAAGTGTCCGCTAGTCAACCTACATAGTCCAACTGCCCGCTAGGTAACCAAGATAGTCAAAGTGGCCGCTAGGTAACCTACATAGTCCAAGTTCCCACTAGGTAACCTAGATAGTCCAAGTGTCCGTTAACTAACCTAGATAGTCCAAGTGCACGCTAGGTAACCTACATAGTCCTAGTGCCCGCTAGTTAACCAACATTGTTCAAGTGCCGGATACGGAACCCTCATAGTCCAAGTGCCCGTTAGGTAACCGACATAGTCCAAATGCCCGCTAGTAACCTACATAGTCCAAGTGCCTGATAGGGAACCTACATAATCCAAGTGCCCGCTAGGGAACTTACATAGTCCAAGTGCCCGTTAGTTAACCTAGATAGTCCAAGTGCCCGCTAGTTAAGCTAGATAGTCCAAGTACCCGCTAGGTAACGTAGATAGTTCAAGTGCACGCTAGGTAACCTAGATAGTCCACGTGCCCGCTAGTTAACCTACAAAGTACAAGTGTCCGCTAGGTAATCTATATAGTACAAATGCCCGCTAGGGCACCTACATAATCCAAATACCCGCTAATTAACCTACATTGTTCAAGTGCCCGTTAGCTAACCTAGATCGTCTAAGGGCCCACTAGTTAACCTACATAGTTCAAGTGCCCGCTAGCTAACCTAGATAATCCAAGTGCCCGCTAGTTAAGCGATATCATCCAAGTGCCAGCTAGGTAACCTAGATAGTCCAAGTGCCCGCTACTTAACCTACATAGTCTAAGTGCCCGCTAGGTAACCTAGATAGTCCAAGTGCCCGCTAGGTAACCTACATAGTCGAAGGGCCCGCTAGGTAACCTAGATAGTTCAAGTTCCTGTTAGCTAACCTAGATAGTCCAAGTGCCCGCTAGGTAACCTACATAGTCCAAGGGCCCGCTCGTTAACCTAGTTCGTCCAAGTGTCCGCTAGTTAACCTAGATAGTCCAAGTGCCCGCTAGTTAACCTACATAGTCCAAGTGCCCGCTAGGTAACCTACAGAGTCCTAGCGCCCACTAATTAACCTACATTGTCCAAGTGCCCGATAGGGAACCTACATATTCCAAGTGCGCACTAGGTAATCTACATAGTCCAAATGCCCGCCAGGGAACCTATGTAGTCCAAATGCCCGTTAGGTATCCTAGATAATCAAAATGCCCGCTAGGGTACCCACATAGTCCAAGTGCCCACTAGGGAACCTACATCGTCAAAGTGCCCACTAGGGAACCTGCATCGTCCAAGTGCCCGCTAGTTAACCTAGATAGTCCAAGTTCCTGTTAGCTAACCTACATAGTCCAAGTGCCCGTTCGTTAACCTAGATAGTCCAAGTGCCCGTTAGCTAATATAGATAGTCCATGTGCCCGCAAGGTAACCTACATAGTCCAAGTGCCCGCTAGGTAACCTAGATATTCCAAGTTCCTGTTAACTAACCTAGATAGTCCAAGTGCCCGCTAGGTAACCTACATAGTACAAGTGCCCGATAGTTAACCTAGATAGTCCCATGGCCCGTTAGGTAACCTAGATAGTCCAATTGCCTGTTAGGTAACCTAGATAGTCCAATTGCCCGCTAGGTAACCTAGACAGTCCAAGTTCCCGCTAGGTTACCTACATAGTCCAAGTGACCGCTAGTACCTGATAGTCCAAGTGCCTGCTAGTTAACCTACATAGTCCAAGGGCCAGCTAGGTAACCTAGATTGTCCAAGTGCCCGCTAGTAAACCTAGGTCTTCCAAGTGTCCGCTAGTTAATCTAAATAGTCCAAGTGCCCTCTAGGTAACTTAGATAGTCCAAGTACCCTTAGGTAACCTAGATAGTCCAAGGGCCCGCTAGTTAACCTACATAGTCCAAGTGCCCGCTAGGGAACATACATAGTCCATGTGCCCGCTAGTTAACATAGGTAGTCCAAGTGCCCGCTAGGAAACATACATAGTCCAAGAGCCTGCTAGGTAACCTAGATTGTCCAAGTGCCTGCTAGTTAACCTACATAGTCCAAGTGCCCGCTAGGTAAACTACATAGTCCTAGCCCCCGCTGGTTAACCTACATTGTCCAAGTGCCCGCTAGGGTACCCACATAGTCCAAGTGCTCGTTAGGTAACCTAGATAGTCCAAATGCCCGCTAGGGTACCCACATAGTCCAAGTGCCCCTAGGTAACCTACATAGTCCAATTGCCCGTTTGCTAACCTAGATCGTCAAAGGCCCCTAGTTAACCTAGATAGTCATTGGGCCCGCTAGTTAACCTAGATAGTCAAAGTGCCCGCTTGTTAACCTACATAGTCCAAGGGCCAGCTAGGTAACCTACATAGTCCTAGTGCCCGCTAGTTAACCTACATTGTCCAAGTTCCTGATAGGGAACCTACATAGTCCTAGCGCCCGCTAGTTAACCTACATTGTCCAAGTGCCCGCTAGGGTACCCACATAGTCCAAGTGCCCGTTAGGTAACCTAGATAGTCCAAATGCCCGCTAGGGAACCCACATAGTCGAGGTGCCCGCTAGGGAACTTACATAGTCAAAGGGCCTGCTAGGGAACATACATAGTCCACGTGCCCGCTAGGGAAACTACATAGTCCTAGTGCCTGCTAGGGAACCTACATAGTCCAAGTGCCCTTTAGGGAACCTATATAGTCCAAGTGCTCGCTAGGGAACTTAGATAGTCCAAGTGCCCGATAGGTAACCTAGATAGTCCAAGTGCCCACTAGGTAACATACAAGTCCAAGTGCCCGCCAGGTAATCTATATAGTCCAAATGTCCACTAGGGCACCTACATAATCCAAGTGCACGCTAATTAACCTACATAGTCCAAGTGCCCGTTAGCTAACCTAGATAGTCCAAGGGCCAACTAGTTAACCTACATGGTTCAAGTGCCTGCTAGGTAACCTAGCTAATCCAAGTGCCCGCTAGTTAACCTATATAGTCCAAGTGCCCGCTAGTTAACCTAGATGGTCCAAGTGCCCGCTAGTTAACCTACATAGTCCAAGTGCCCTCTAGTTAACCTACATAGTCCACGTGCCCTCTAGTTAACCTACATAGTCCAAGTGCCTGTAAGCTAACCTAGATAGTCCAAGGGCCCGCTAGTTGACCTACATAGTCCAAGTGCCCGCTAGGTAACCTAGATAGTCCAAGTGCCGCTAGGTAACCTAGATAGTACTATTGCCCGTTAGGTAACCTAGATAGTCCAAGTGCCCACTAGGGGACGTACATAGTCCAAGTGCCCTCTTGGTAACCTAGATAGTCCAAGTGCCCGCTAGGATGTTTACATAGTCCAAGTGTCCCCTAGGTAACCTAGATAGTCTAAGTGCCCGCTAGTTAACCTACATAGTCCAAGGGCCTGCTAGTTAACCTACATAGTCCAAGTGCCCGATAGGGAACCAACATACTCCAAGTGCCTGCTAAGGGATGTACATAGTCCAAGTGTCCGCTAGGGAACCTACATAGTCCAAGGGCCCGCTAGTTAACGTACATAGTCCAAGAACCCGCTAGTTAACCTAGATTTTCTAAGTGCCCGCTAGTTAACCTACATAGTCCAAGGGCCCCCTAGCTAACCTAGATAGTCCAAGTGCCCGCTAGTTAACCAATATTTTCCAAGTTCCCGTTAGGTAACCTAGATAGTCCAAGTGCCCGCTAGGTAACCTACATAATCCAAGTGCCCGCTAGGTATCCTAGATAATCCAATTGCCCGTTAGCTAACCTAGAGAGTCCAAGTGCCCGCTAGGCAACCTACATAATCCAAGTGCCCGTTCATTAACATAGAAGTCCAAGTGCCCGTTAGCTAACCTAGATAGACCAAGTGCCCGCTAGGTAGCCTAGATAGTCCAAGTTCCTGTTAGCTAACCTAGATAGTCCAAGTGCCCGCAAGGTAACCTAGATAGTCCAAGTGTCCGCAAGGTAACCTACATATTCCAAGTGCCCGCAAGGTAACCTACATAGTCCAAGTGCCGGCTAGGTAACCTAGATATTCCAAGTTCCAGTTAACTAACCTAGATAGTCTAAGTCCCCGCTAGGTAACCTACATAGTCCAAGTGCCCATTCGTTAACCTAGATAGTCCAAGTGCCCGCTAGGTAACCTACATAGTCCAAGGGCCCGCTAGGTAACCTAGATAGTCCAAGTGCCCACTAGGTAACCTAGTTAGTCCATGTTCCTGTTAGCTAACCTAGATAGTCCAAGTGCCCGCTTGGTAACCTACATAGTACTAGTGCCCGCTAGATAACCAACATAGTCCAAGTGCCCGATTCGGAACCTACATAGTCCAAGTGCCCATTAGGTAACCTACATAATCCAAGTGCCCGCTAAGGAACTTACATAGTCCAAGTGCCCATTAGTTAACCTAGATAGTCCAAGTGCCTGCTAGTTAACCTAGATAGTCCAAGGACCCTCTAGGTAACGTTGATAGTTCAAGTGCACGCTTGCTAACCTAGATAATCCAAGTGCCCGCTAGTTAACCTAGATCGTCCAAGTGTGCGCTAGTTAACCTACATAGTCCAAGGGCCCGCTAGTTAATCTACATAGTGCAAGGGGCCGCTAGTTAACCTAGATCGTCCAAGTGTCCGCTAGTTAACCTACATAGTCCAAGTGCCCGCTAGTGAACTTACATAATCCAAGTGCCCGTTAGCTAACCTAGATAGACCAAGTGCCCGCTAGTTAACCTAGATTGTCCTAGTGCACCTTAGTTAACCTAGATAGTTCAAGTGCCCTCTAGGGGACGTACATAGTCCAAGTGCCCTCTTGGTAACCTAGATAGTCCAAGTGCCCGCTAGGATATGTACATAGTCCAAGTGTCCGCTAGGTAACCTAGATAGTCTAAGTGCCCTCTAGTTAACCTACATAGTCCAAGGGCCTACTAGTTAACCTACATAGTCCAAGTGCCCGATAAGGAACCAACATAGTCCAAGTGCCCGCTAAGGGACGTACTTAGTACACGTGCCTGCTAGGGAACCTAGATAGTCCAAATGCCCGTTAGGGAACCTAGATAGTCCAAGTGCCCGCTAGGGAACATGCATCGTCCAAGTGCTCGCTAGTTAACCTAGATAGTCCAAGTGCCTGCTAGTTAACCTAGATAGTCCAAGTGCCCGCTAGTTAACCTATATTTTCCAAGTTCCCGTTAGGTAACCTAGATAGTCCAAGTGCCCGCTAGGTAACCTACATAGTCCAAGTGCCCGCTAGGTATCCTAGATAATCCAATTGCCCGTTAGCTAACCTAGATAGTCCAAGTGCCCGCTAGGCAACCTACATAGTCCAAGTGCCCGTTCGTTAACATAGAAGTCCAAGTGCCCGCTAGGTAACCTAGACTGTCCAAGTGCCCGCAAGGTTACCTGCATAGTCCAAGTGCCCGTTAGCTAACCTAGATAGTCCAAGTGCCCCTTAGGTAGCCTAGATAGTCCAAGTGACCTTTAGGAAACCTACATAGTCCTAGTGCCCGCTAGGTAACCTAGATAGTCCAAGTTCCTGTTAGCTAACCTAGATAGTCTAAGTGCCCGCTAGGTAACCTACATAGTCCAATGGCCCGCTCGTTAACCTAGTTCGTCCAAGTGTCCGCTAGTTAACCTAGATAGTCCAAAGCCCGCTAGGTAACCTAGTTAGTCCAAGTTCCTGTTAGCTAACCTAGATAGTCCAAGTGCCCGCTAGGTAACCTACATAGTCCTAGTGCCCGCTAGTTAACCAACATAGTCCAAGTGCCCGATTCGGAACCTACATAGTCCAAGTGCCCGTTAGGTAACCTACATAGTCCAAATTCCCGCTAGTAACCTACATAGTCCAAGTGCCTGATAGGGAACCTACATAATCCAAGTGCCCGCTAAGGAACTTACATAGTCCAAGTGCCCGTTAGTTAACCTAGATAGTCCAATTGCCCGCTAGTTAACCTAGATAGTCCAAGTACCCTCTAGGTAACGTAGATAGTTCAAGTGTACGCTAGGTAACCTGCATAGTCCAAGTGCCCGATTCGGAACCTACATAGTCCAAGTGCCCGTTAGGTAACCTACATAGTCTAAATGCCCGCTAGTAACCTACATAGTCCAAGTGCCTGATAGGGAACCTACATAATCCAAGAGCCCGCATAAAGGAACTTACATAGTCCAATTGCCCGCTAGTTAACCTAGATAGTCCAAGTGCCCGCTAGTTAACCTAGATAGTCCAAGTACCCTCTAGGTAACATAGATAGTTCAAGTGCACGCTAGGTAACCTGCATAGTCCAAGTGCCCGTTAGGTAACCTAGATAGTCCAAGTGCCCGCAAGGTAACCTACATAGTCCAACTGCCCGCTAGGTAACCTAGATACTCCAAGTGCCCGTTAGCTAAGCTAGATAGTCCAAGTGCCCGCTTGGTAACCTACATAGTCCAATGGCCCGCTCGTTAACCTAGTTCGTCCAAGTGTCCGCTAGTTAACCTACATAGTCCAAGTGCCCGCTAGGTAACCAAGACAGTCAAAGTGCCCGCTAGTAACCTTCATAGTCCAAGTGCAAGAAGGGAACCTACGTAATCCAATTGCCCGCTAGGGAACCTACATAGTCGAAATGCCCGTTAGGTTACCTAGATAGTCCAAATGCCCGCTAGGGTACCCACATAGTCCAATTGCCCGCTAGGGAACCTACATAGTCAAAGTGCCCGCTAGGGAACATGCATCGTCCAAGTGCCCGCTAGGTAACCTAGATAGTCCAAGTTCCTGTTAGCTAACCTACATAGTACAAGTGCCCGTTCGTTTACCTAGATTGTCCAAGTGCCCGCTAGGTAACCTACATAGTCCAAGTGCCCTTTTGCTAACCTAGATCGTCAAAGTGCCCGCTAGTTAACCTACATAGTCCAAGGGCCCGCTAGTTAACTTAGATAGTCCAAGTGCCCGCTGGGGAACCTTCATAGTCCGAGTGCCTGCTAGGGAACCTACATATTCCAAGTGCCCTTTAGGGAACCTATATAGTCCAAGTGCCCGCTAGGGAACCGAGATAGTCCAAGTGCCTGCTAGGTAACCTAGATAGTCCAAGTGCCCGCTAGGTAAACTACAAAGCCCAAGGGCGTGCTTGGTAATCTATATAGTCCAAATGCCCGCTAGGGCACCTGCATAGTCCTAGCGCCCGCTAGTTAACCTACATTTTCCAAGTGCCCGATAGGGAACCTACATAGTCCAAGTGCCCGCTAGGTAACCTACATAGTCCAAATGCCTGCTAGTAACCTACATAGTCCAAGTGCAAGAAGGGAACCTACATATTCCAAGTGCCTACTAGGGAACCTACATAATCCAAATGCCCGTTAGGTAACCTAGATAGTCCAAATGCCCGCTAGGGTACCCACATAGTCCAAGTGCCCGCTAGGGAACCTGCATCGTCCAAGTGCCCGCTAGTTAACCTAGATCGTCCAAGTGCCCGTTAGGTAACCTAGATAGTCCAAGTGCCCGCTAGGTTACCTACATAGTCCAAGTTCTCGCTAGGTAACCTAGATAGTCCTAATGCCCGTTACCTAACCTAGATCGTTCAAGGGCCCAGTAGTCAACCTACATAGTCCAAGTGCCCGTTCGTTAACCTAGAAGTCCATGTGCCCGTTAGGTAACCTAGACAGTCCAAGTGCCCGCTATGTTACCTGCATAGTCCAAATGCCCGTTAGGTAACCTAGATAGTCCAACTGCCCGCTAGGTAACCTACATAGTCCAAGTGACCGCTAGGAAACCTACATAGTCCAAGTGCCTGCTAGGTAACCTAGATAGTCCAAGTTCCTGTTAGCTAACCTAGATAGTCCAAGTGCCCGATAGGGAACCAACTTAGTCCAAGTGTCCGCTAAGGGATGTACATAGTACAAGTGCCCGCTAGGGAACCTACATAGTCCAAGTGCCCGTTAGGGAACCTACATAGTCCAAGTGCCTGCTAGGTAACCTAGATAGTCCAAGTTCCTGTTAGCTAACCTAGATAGTCCAAGTGCCCGATAGGGAACCAACTTAGTCCAAGTGTCCGCTAAGGGATGTACATAGTACAAGTGCCCGCTAGGGAACCTACATAGTCCAAGTGCCCGTTAGGGAACCTAGATAGTTCAAGTGCCCGCTAGGGAACCTGCATCGTCCAAGTGTTCGCTAGTTAACCTAGATAGTCCAAGTGTCTGCTAGTTAACCTAGATAGTCCAAGTGCCCGCTAGGTAACCTACATAGTCCAAGTGCCCGCTAGGTAACTTAGATAATCCAATTGCCAGTTAGCTAACCTAGATAGTCCAAGTGCCTGCTAGGGAACCTACATATTCCAAGTGCCCTTTAGGGAACCTATATAGTCCAAGTGCCCGCTAGGGAACCGAGATAGTCCAAGTGCCTGCTAGGTAACCTAGATAGTCCAAGTGCCCGCTAGGTAAACTACAAAGCCCAAGGGCGTGCTTGGTAATCTATATAGTCCAAATGCCCGCTAGGGCACCTGCATAGTCCTAGCGCCCGCTAGTTAACCTACATTTTCCAAGTGCCCGATAGGGAACCTACATAGTCCAAGTGCCCGCTAGGTAACGTACATAGTCCAAATGCCTGCTAGTAACCTACATAGTCCAAGTGCAAGAAGGGAACCTACATAATCCAAGTGCCTACTAGGGAACCTACATAATCCAAATGCCCGTTAGGTAACCTAGATAGTCCAAATGCCCGCTAGGGTACCCACATAGTCCAAGTGCCCGCTAGGGAACCTGCATCGTCCAAGTGCCCGCTAGTTAACCTAGATCGTCCAAGTGCCCGTTAGGTAACCTAGATAGTCCAAGTGCCCGCTAGGTTACCTACATAGTCCAAGTTCTCGCTAGGTAACCTAGATAGTCCTAATGCCCGTTACCTAACCTAGATCGTTCAAGGGCCCAGTAGTCAACCTACATAGTCCAAGTGCCCGTTCGTTAACCTAGAAGTCCATGTGCCCGTTAGGTAACCTAGACAGTCCAAGTGCCCGCTATGTTACCTGCATAGTCCAAATGCCCGTTAGGTAACCTAGATAGTCCAACTGCCCGCTAGGTAACCTACATAGTCCAAGTGACCGCTAGGAAACCTACATAGTCCAAGTGCCTGCTAGGTAACCTAGATAGTCCAAGTTCCTGTTAGCTAACCTAGATAGTCCAAGTGCCCGATAGGGAACCAACTTAGTCCAAGTGTCCGCTAAGGGACGTACATAGTACAAGTGCCCGCTAGGGAACCTACATAGTCCAAGTGCCCGTTAGGGAACCTAGATAGTTCAAGTGCCCGCTAGGGAACCTGCATCGTCCAAGTGTTCGCTAGTTAACCTAGATAGTCCAAGTGTCTGCTAGTTAACCTAGATAGTCCAAGTGCCCGCTAGGTAACCTACATAGTCCAAGTGCCCGCTAGGTAACTTAGATAATCCAATTGCCAGTTAGCTAACCTAGATAGTCCAAGTGCCTGCTAGGGAACCTACATATTCCAAGTGCCCTTTAGGGAACCTATATAGTCCAAGTGCCCGCTAGGGAACCGAGATAGTCCAAGTGCCTGCTAGGTAACCTAGATAGTCCAAGTGCCCGCTAGGTAAACTACAAAGCCCAAGGGCGTGCTTGGTAATCTATATAGTCCAAATGCCCGCTAGGGCACCTGCATAGTCCTAGCGCCCGCTAGTTAACCTACATTTTCCAAGTGCCCGATAGGGAACCTACATAGTCCAAGTGCCCGCTAGGTAACGTACATAGTCCAAATGCCTGCTAGTAACCTACATAGTCCAAGTGCAAGAAGGGAACCTACATAATCCAAGTGCCTACTAGGGAACCTACATAATCCAAATGCCCGTTAGGTAACCTAGATAGTCCAAATGCCCGCTAGGGTACCCACATAGTCCAAGTGCCCGCTAGGGAACCTGCATCGTCCAAGTGCCCGCTAGTTAACCTAGATCGTCCAAGTGCCCGTTAGGTAACCTAGATAGTCCAAGTGCCCGCTAGGTTACCTACATAGTCCAAGTTCTCGCTAGGTAACCTAGATAGTCCTAATGCCCGTTACCTAACCTAGATCGTTCAAGGGCCCAGTAGTCAACCTACATAGTCCAAGTGCCCGTTCGTTAACCTAGAAGTCCATGTGCCCGTTAGGTAACCTAGACAGTCCAAGTGCCCGCTATGTTACCTGCATAGTCCAAATGCCCGTTAGGTAACCTAGATAGTCCAACTGCCCGCTAGGTAACCTACATAGTCCAAGTGACCGCTAGGAAACCTACATAGTCCAAGTGCCTGCTAGGTAACCTAGATAGTCCAAGTTCCTGTTAGCTAACCTAGATAGTCCAAGTGCCCGATAGGGAACCAACTTAGTCCAAGTGTCCGCTAAGGGACGTACATAGTACAAGTGCCCGCTAGGGAACCTACATAGTCCAAGTGCCCGTTAGGGAACCTAGATAGTTCAAGTGCCCGCTAGGGAACCTGCATCGTCCAAGTGTTCGCTAGTTAACCTAGATAGTCCAAGTGTCTGCTAGTTAACCTAGATAGTCCAAGTGCCCGCTAGGTAACCTACATAGTCCAAGTGCCCGCTAGGTAACTTAGATAATCCAATTGCCAGTTAGCTAACCTAGATAGTCCAAGTGCCCGCTAAGCAACCTACATAGTCCAAATGCCCATTCGTTAACATAGAAGTCCAAGTGCCCGCTAGGTAACCTAGACTGTACAACTGCCCGCAAGTTTACCTGCATAGTCCAAGTGCCCGTTAGGTAACCTACATAGTTCAAGTGCCCGCTAAGTAACCTACATAGTCCAAGTGCCCTCTAGGTAACTTAGATAATCCAATTGCCAGTTAGCTTACCTAGATAGTCCAAGTGCCCGCTAAGCAACATACGTAGTCCAAATGCCCGTTCGTTGACATAGAAGTCCAAGTGCCCGCTAGGTAACCTAGACTGTACAACTGCCCGCAAGTTTACCTGCATAGTCCAAGTGCCCGTTAGGTAACCTACATAGTCCAAGTGCCCGCAAGGTATCCTACATAGTCCAACTGCCCGCTAGGTAACCTAGATACTCCAAGTGCCCGTTAGCTAACCTAGATAGTCCTAGTGCCCGCTAGGTAACCTACATAGTCCAAGTGCCCGCTAGGTAACCTACATAGTCCAACTGCCCGCTAGGTAACCTACATAGCCCAAGGGCCCACTCGTTAACCTAGGTCGTCCAAGTGTCCCCTAGTTAACCTACATAGTCCAAGTGCCCGCTAGGTAACCAACATAGTCAAAGTGCCCGCTCGTTAACCTTGTTCGTCCAAGTGTCCGCTAGTTAACCTACATAGTCCAAGTGCCCGCTAGGTAACCAAGATAGTCCAAGTGCCCGCTAGGTAACCTACATAGTCCTAGTGCCCGAAGTTAACCAACATAGTCCAAGTGCCCCATACGGAACCTACATTGTCCAAGTGCCCGTTAGATAACCTACATAGTCCAAATGCCCGCTAGTAACCAACATAGTCCAAGTGCCTGATAGGGAACCTACATAATCCAAGTGCCCGCTAGGGAACTTACATAGTCCAAGTGCCCGCTAGTTAACCTAGATAGTCCAAGTACCCACTAGGTAACGTAGATAGTTCAAGTGCACGCTAGGTAACCTAGATAGTCCAAGTGCCCGCTAGGGCACCTACATAGTCCAAGTACCCGCTAATTAACCTTCATAGTCCAAGTGCCCGTTAGCTAACATAGATAGCCTAAGGGCCCACTAGTTAAACTACATAGTTCAAGTGCCCGCTAGGTAACCCACATAGTCTAATTGCCCGATAGGGAACCTACATAGTCCATGTGCCCGCTAGTTAACATAGATAGTCCAAGTGCCCGCTAGGAAACGTACATAGTCCATGTGCCCGCTAGGTAACCTAGATAGTCCAAGTGCCCGCTAGTTAACCTACATAGTTCAAGTGCCCGCTAGGTAACCTACATAGTCCAAGTGCCTGCTAGGTAACCTACATAGTCCAAATGCCCGCTAGTAACCTACATAATCCAAGTGCAAGAAGGGAACCTACATAATCCAAGTGCCCGCTAGGGAACCTACATAGTCGATGCCCGTTAGGTAACCTAGATAGTCCAAATGCCCGCTAGGGTACCCAATAGTCAAATTGCCCGCTAGGGAACCTAGATAATCCAAGCGCCCGCTAGTTAACCTACATTGTCCAAGTCCCTGATAGGGAACCTACATAGTCCAAGTATCCGCAAGGTAACCTACATAGTCCTAATGCCCGCTAGTAACGTACATAGTCCAAGTGCCCGTTAGGTAACCTAGATAGTCCAAATGCCCGCTAGGGAACCCACATTGTCCAAGTGCCCGTTAGAGAACTTACATAGTCAAAGGGCCTGCTAGGGAACCTACATAGTCCAAGAGCCCGCTAGGGAACCTTCATAGTCCGAGTGCCTGCTAGGGAACCTACATAGTCTAAGTGCCCTTTAGGGAACCTATATAGTCCAAGTGCCCGCTAGGGAACCTAGATAGTCCAAGTGCCCGCTAGGTAACCTACAAAGTCCAAGTGCCCGCTAGATAACATAGTTAGTCCAAGTGCCCGCTAGGTAACCTAGATAGTCCAAGTGCCCGTTCGTTAACCTAGATAGTCCAAGTGCCCTCTAGGTAACCTCGACAGTCTAAGTGCCTTCTAGGTAACCTACATAGTCCAAGTGCCCGTTTGATAACCTAGATCGTCACAGTGCCCGCTAGTTAACTTACATAGTCCAAGGGCCCGCTAGTTAACCTAGATAGTCCAAATGCCCTCTAGTTAACCTACATTGTCCAAGTACCTGATTGGGAACCTACATAGTCCAAGTATCCGCTAGGTAACCTACATAGTCCTAATGCCCGCTAGTAACGTACATAGACCAAGTGCCCGTTAGGTAACCTAGATAGTCCAAATGCCCGCTAGGGAACCCACATAGTCCAAATGCCGGTTAGAGAACTTACATAGTCAAAGGGCCTGCTAGGCAACCTACATAGCCCAAGTGCCCGCTGGGGAACCTTCATAATCTGAGTGCCTGCTAGGGAACCTACATAGTCCAAGTGCCCTTTAGGGAACCTATATAGTCCAAGTGCCCGCTAGGGAACCTAGATAGTCCAAGTGCCCGCTAGGTAACCTAGATAGTCCAAGTGCCCGCTAGGAAAACTACAAAGCCCAAGTGCGTGCTTGGTAATCTATATAGTCCAAATGCCCGCTAGGGCACCTACATAGTCCTAGAGCCCGCTAGTTAACCTATATTGTCCAAGTGCCCGATAGGGAACCTACATAATCCAAGGGCCCGCTAGGTAACCTACATAGACCAAATGCCCACTTGTTACCTACATAGTCCAAGTGCAAGAAGGGAACCTACATAATCCAAGTGCCCACTAGGGAACCTACATAGTCCAAATGCCCGTTAGGTAACCTAGATAGTCAAAAATGCCCGCTATGGTACCCACATATTCCAAGTGCCCGCTAGGGAACCTGGATCGTCCAAGTGCCCGCTAGTTAACCTAGATAGTCCAAGTGCCCGCTATTTAACCTAGATCGTCCAAGTGCCCGTTAGGTAACCTAGATAGTTCAAGTGCTCGTTCGTTAACCTAGATAGTCCAAGTTCTCGCTAGGTAACCTAGATAGTCCTAGTGCCAGTTACCTAACCTAGATCGTCCAAGGGTCCAGTAGGCAACCTACATAGTCCAAGTGCCCGTTCGTTAACCTAGAAGTCCATGTGACCGTTAGGTAACCTAGACAGTCCAAGTGCCCGCTATGTTACCTGCATAGTCCAAATGCCCCTTATTTAACCTAGATAGTCCAATTGCCCGCTAGGTAACCTACATAGTCTAAGTGCCCGCTAGGTAACCTAGATAGTCCAAGTGCCCGTTAGCTAACCTAGATAGTTCAAGTGCCCGCTAGGTGACCTACATAGTCCAAGTGACCGCAAGGAAACCTACATAGTCCAAGTGCCCGCTAGGTAACCTGGATAGTCCAAGTTCCTGTTAGCTAACCTAGATAGTCCAAGTGCCCGCTAGGTAACCTAGATAGTCAAAGTGCCCGTTAGGTAACCTAGATAGTCTAAGTGCTGCTAGGTAACCTATATAGTCCAAGTTCCCGCTAGGTAACCTAGATAGTCCAAGTGCCCACTAGTTAACCTAGATTGTCCAAGTGCCCGTTAGGTCACCTAGATAGTCCAAGTGCCCGCTAATTTACCTACATAGTCCAAGTTCCCGCTAGGTAACCTAGATAGTCCTAGTGCCCGTTACCTAACCTAGATCGTCCAAGTGCCCAGTAGGCAACCTACATAGTCCAGGTGCCCGTTCGTTAACCTTGAAGTCCATGTGCCCGTTAGGTAACCTAGACTGTCCAAATGCCTGCTATGTTACCTGCATAGTCCAAATGCCCATTAGGTAACCTAGATAGTCCAACTGCCCGCTAGGTAACCTACATAGTCTAAGTGCCCGCTAGGTAACCTAGATAGTCCAAGTTCCTGTTAGCTAACCTAGATAGTCCCAGTGCCCGCTAGGTAACCTACATAGTCCAAGGGCCCGCTCGTTAACCTAGTTCGTTCAAGTGTACACTACTAAACCTACATAGTCCAAGTGCCCGCTAGGTAACCAAGTTAGTCAAAGTGCCCGCTAGTTAACCTAGATCGTCCAAGTGCCCGCTAGGTAACCTAGACAGGCCAAGTGCCTGCTAGGTAACCTACATAGTCCAAGTGCCCGTTTGCTAACCTAGATCGTCAAAGTGCCCGCCAAAAGCCCAGGCTAACTCTCCATGTAGGAGGCCAGCCAGTTCTTTGTAGACACAGGGGCCACATTCTCAGGTTCAGAAAAGAATACGGGAAAATTTTCAAAAAGAAAGATGTGAATTACTGTGAGCCTATGATTCCTTCCACAGATAACTCACACCAGAAGGTTTGCATGAATGGTAGGTGGGCTTCCCAAGACAACAGATAACAAATACAAATCTGCCCTTTGTCTCAGTTAGCCACCTTATTATGATTGCACTGGCTCCTGGCTAAGCTGCTGAGCCTGTGAAGCAATTATAGCAGGAGAAGTCTAGGTGGCCCGTGGCCATCAACGGAAGGAACAAATCTCCACAGTGGGCTTCCTGTTTCAATATGGAGCCACGTATGTCACATGCTGGAAAACATATCTATCCTGAGCGCATAATTGACACGCCAGGTCTAGAATGCAGTGCGCAGGTACACACTATTTATGAAAAATGTCTCTGCTTAACCCCTCTCGATAACTTGCTGACATGGGAGTTTGGATAATCCAGTAGATTTACTTTCCAGATGAGAAAACTCACTGAAAAACACACAGGAGTTGACCCAGAGACACACAACTGGTTAACAACAAAGTCATATTCACAACCAGCGTCTGGACCAAGAGCACGGTGCCCCACAGAACTTGGCCCATCGAGCAGTCAATATCTCCTGACTCTCAAAACATCTGAGCTGACACCCAGCCCACCCCCACATCCTTGCAGCCCACAAAGATTGTATTTCACAGGATGGCACCGGATCTGCAGCTCGTGGAGAGGGACATATCTGATCAGACAACACAGGGCAGAACAAGGGGTAGGAGGGGAGAATGGAGCACATCCTGGCCCAATACACCTTGAGGATGATGTTCCCAATCACAGAAGCCAGTCCACAGAGAAGACCACATGGGCAGCCCCACGATGAGAAACGTCCCTCAAAGACCCATAGCCTTAGAGGGGACAACACTGGAGACACAGTGTGAGAACTGCTCCCTAACTGATCCTGCCACCTCGAGGCATGTCACTAAGAAATGCAGCGGAAGAGAAAGGAAATGGAGCATCAAAGTCCCCGGGGAATGCCAAAGGTGGACTTTGTGGTCAGGGTTCGGTGCCCCAACAAACTGGACTGGAAAACACTCCTGAAATTCACCACACAGTCCTTGTAATTTTCTTTCTTGGTTAGCGTTGTTTTCTTTTAGTGACATTGGATTTTGGTTGGGTTTTGTTTTCATTTTTGTTTTTGTTTTTTTTTTTTTGCTGCTTAGGTTTGCTCAGTCTCGTTTTGTGCATGTTATTACCTTTACAGGTCTGTCTAATTAAGAGAGGCTGGATGAAGAATCTGGAGGAGTAAACATGTGACCGGCCCTTTCCATTGGTCATGGGAGTGACCACGGTAGGGGGAAAGGAAGTGGTGTCAAGAAACCCAGAGACAAGGGAACAACAAGTGATGGAAATCGGTGTTGAGGGGGATGTAGGAAGCCTGGTAGGGCATGATCAAGAGTAATGTAACCAAGAGGAATTACTTAAACCCAAAGGAAGACAGGCATGGCAGTGGGCACAAGAGGAAAATCAAAGGGTATAGAAGAGTGAGCTGGGAAGCAAGGGCCAGTTATAAACGTCTAAATAAAGGCATGTACATATATTTACAAAGGGGCATGGGGAAATAGATCTATGTCCATATGTTTATAGATTTAGTATTAAGGTAGCAGATGGACATAGGGCCTCCGCTCAAGTACTCCCTCATTGCAAGAACACTGCTCTATTAAATTGGCATTCTACGATGCCCACCTTCCCTACACGATCACTGACCACAAAGCGGCTGCATAAGCTAATGTGGTGAAGAAAGCCGATGGTGTCCAGCTACCAAAAGATATAGCGTGTGGGGTCTTAAAGGCTTGAAAGTAAAGAAGCAGCCATCTGGCTCAGAAGCAACAGAGCCCCCATGGAGGAAGCATACCAGCCTGTGTGATCACAAAGTTTCAAAGGGTTAAGGCAACAGGCATCATGAGAACATAAAATCTTATCATGGAGAATGAGTGGGCACTGCCGGGTATAGACCCAAAACCTATTTGCAGTGCACTGGACATCCCCTTAAAGAAGGAGCTCAGAGAGGAGATTAAACAATACAGGGTATGAGACAGCAAAGATGAAACACAACTTTCCTCTAGTTCTTAATGCTTCCTCTTGCCCCACTATCATGATCCCAGTTCTTCCATACTATCTGGCCAAACTGGAGAAGGTATTCCAGTACAGACAGGAATTTCAAACACGGGGAATCCAGGGTGGATGGGCCCTTTAGGACCAGTGTTATGAGTGGAGATACTGGGAAGGTGGAGGAAGGGCAGGATGGAAAGTGGGAACCGATTACAAGGATCTTCATTGACCTCAAAAGGAAGGTGGGTGAAGATATGACAAAAGAATTAATACATTCCCAAGGATTGATGAGGGATAGGTGGCGGGCATTGAGGAGGGAAAAAATGCGGAGCTGAGCCCAGGGGCTTGGGTGAAGAGTAGATATTTTGAGAATAATGAGGGAAATTAATGTACAGATGTGATTCAAACAGCTGATGTATATATGGATTGTGGTTAGTGTTGTAAGAGCCCCTAATAAAAAGATCATAAAAGAAACAAAAATAATCTGGCCAGAGGGTTCAAGCAAGCATGATCTCAGGCTGGATTAGACCAGTCAAAACAGCTACTGGAGTCTCCTCACCCTGTGTCTATTCCTGAGTCAGGCATGAAGCTTAGGGCACACAGCCCCAGCAGCTGGCCAGTGAGGGAGCTGGGTCTCTGAGCCATTCCACAGGGGGAATGGTACTCTGTCCTGCAGGGCCCACCCTCCTTTATAAGAGTGCTGTCTGGGGCACGGCATTCATGGAGTCCAGACCATGGGAGCTCTACTACTCATGGGGGATTGGCAGGAAGCCTCTGCTCATGCGCACACACCACCAACTAGCAGGAGGATCTCCGTGAACAAAGCCTGAGGCAGACAACAAGCCCACTAACTGATGCTGTAAGAGATACAATCAGCATCCAGAAACCTGCAACTGGGAGTAAGAGGCAGCATAACTTGGTCCCAGCCCCTCCCACTCTAATCTACAAGGAGTGACATTGCAAATCAGAGGGTTTTCATAAAGCACTTCCAGGACTGTGGAATGAGCAGCCTCATTTGTGGACATGGATACTCTGTGATCCAGACGTACTACCTCCTCCCTTACAGTCAGCTGAGACAAAAACCCTTGCAAGCAGAAAGCCATGCATCTGAACAGTATCCACCAGCCACTCATGTGCAGCCCCGCTGCCTCCAAAGAGCCTTCCTGAGTGAGAGAGAATAATGCAGAAGCCTGTTCTGTCACTCAAGTGAGTTTTATGAGCGTTAGGGAGGCGTGTTGGGTAAGTCTGGCCGATCCCAGTGGCTGAACTGAATTTACATGGCCTAGGTTGGTCAATCCAGGTACAGGACCCACCCAGGTGTACCTCCCCTTCATGGCCAGAAACCTGGACCTCTGAGCATGCAGAGGGTGCCTCTCCTAACTGGGCTCTTATCTTGGCCCTATGGGCATGCATAACGGATGCCCCAGTCCCTAGCATAGCTACCTAACATTTGCCCCCCTGAAGAGATCTGGACCCAAATCTTTGGGGTACTGGGCGACGACATCTCTAGCTACTTCCTGCTGGAAAAAGGGGCGAGGTGGGGCTTTGGGTCCATACCCTTCCTACACTGCTGGGAGGGGTTGTCGATTGAGGGCAACTTTATCCAGGATGGATAAGGTTGAGGTGGTCCAGGAGATGGTAGTCGTGGACCTGGCACACTTGGTTCGGAAGCTTCAGTCACCGATAACTTCTGGGAAAAACAAACGGTCTAAAAGGTGAACACTTTGACTGTGACAAGGCTAAGCTTGTGTGATGGCAGTGGCCTTGAAATTAGGTGAGTGTCACAGGAAACAAAAAAAATCTTAGGAATACCAGACATGTGTGTTTGTGCATTGGAAGTACAGGAAGAGGGATAAAAGCATTCACACTTTCCCCTAGGAGGGCACAGGTTTGGGCACTACTAGGTGCAGTGGGATCACTGATTCATTTATGATGCTAAGGTCTTGGACCCGCTGATAAAACCCATCATTCTTTTTAACCCTATAACGCTTCAATTTTAATTTTGGGAAAAATTATTTTCTTTTAGTTGTGGACTTTCATAAATATATATATATATATATATATATATATATATATATATATATATATACATTTTTTAAAATGTTATGAAAACAGCCTGCTCCGCGTTATAGAGTTAAATGTAAATAATGGGCTAGTACAGGAGAAGTCAAAAGTGATCAAAATAGAGTAACTGCCTAAGTATTTTGAATTTTCTTGGGTTCAATTGGAGTAAAGGCTTGTAAATTACCCGGGGTCCAAATTCCCATTCTACAATGGGTAGAATGTTCAGGGATGTTTCAGGGCTGGGAGATTAGTAACCCCTAAGTCCAGGATACCTTAGGGCAGGGGTCCTAAAACTGTTTACCTAGGGGGCCAGTTCACTGTCCCTCAGGCAATTGCAGGGACATACTATAGTTTAAAAAAAAAATTACGAACAGATTCATTTGCACAATGCACATCTTGATTTGAAGTTCAAAAAAAAAATAAACGGGGCACATTCACACGGCATAAAGAATCAATGTCCTTGGCTGTCTCCTTGGGGCCCACAGGCGGTAGTTTGAGAACACCTGCTCTCCGCGTTCACCAAGAGGATGTGGTTTCAACGCAAAAGCTTGGAGACTCTACAATTTGTTTAAAAGTGATGGGGCAGAAGGAGTCCCTGATTGAGTCACGCAAGACTAGTTCTCCCATCCCCTATTACTAAGAGTCATAATTATGGTTAAGGGGAACCAGGACATCCCGATCTGATCCCTTTAATTCAAATGTGGGCTGACATTGCCACTAGAGAATCCTGCAAATATAAAAGACTTACCCCCTCCCTCAAAGAAGGGTCCTTGTTTCCAAGTTTTCAGGAAACATGGCAGGACCGGAAAAACAAACGGTCCAAGTTCCCAAAACCACATGTGTGGAGGCCATCCCTCCCCGTACCTTCCCCCTCCCTCTATCCCTCCCCTTCCCTTCCGCTCCTCTCCCCTCCCGATCTCTCTCCCCTAATCGGCTTTATCCAATTTTGCAGGAGAACTCTGGGAATCGGAGAGCTGGCTTCAGACCCTTTAGTTCCACCCCCGCCCTATAAGGTTTCTAGGGGCCAGAAATAGAAAACTTCTAACAGGCCCTTATTGAGTCACTCCCTCCCACACCGGCCCCCCAACCTCACCCCCACCCTCAACCAGCAGACCCCACACACACTAGTACTGGTATTTCTTCCATACTCATTAGCCCACCTGGAATGATTGCCAGCAACTTCTCCAGGTGCTGTTCACAACGGAGGAAGGGTAGCCCTTCCAGACAGAGGCCCAGAAAGCAGTCAGTGAACCTGATGGTCAGCGAGCGGGCACTCCCCACTTGAGAGAAACTCTTTTGGCCACTACACGAACAATGTGGGATCTCAAATCCTAGCAAGGCCCAGTGGGCTTTACCAGGTATCAACTGTTGCTCTTACATGACCCTCTGCGGAAGAGCTAGGAAACCTATGAATTTATCTAAGGTCAGTGAGAATTTTCAGGCTCTTATAAAAGAATGTTCGCCTGCCTTTCTAGAGTGGATGATGGAAGCCTATGGGCTTTATACCCCTAATGGCCCTGAGGCGCCGAGAACAGGAGGGCAATAATTATTGCCTTTATTACTCAGTGAATCTGGCTCAGACATGAAAAAGAAGTGGGAAGGGTTTGAAGGGAAATATCTTATTGATTTTGTACAAGTGGCTCATTGAGTGTATAACAATAGAGATGACCCTAGCACGACGAGACAAAGATACTAGCTAAAATACTAGTATTTGCCATGAGAGACCCCGAGACTCAGGAAAAGGAGAGCATGGCCCACTCAAGGAGAGACTAACCTGTGGGCACCGCCAAGCCATGGGGAAGGATCAATGTGCCTACTGCAGGAAAGAACGACACTGGAAAAATCAGTGCCTTGAAAACCCCAGGAGAGGTGCACGACCCTCCACTAGAGTGGACGGGCCTCATCTGCACCTAGAAAAACCCAAGTAAGAGACAATAATGCTTGAAGAAGCACAATGAAAGGGTCAGGGCTCTGTTTCCCTTCGCCGCCAAAAGCCCAGGCTAACTCTCCATATAGGAGGCCCGCCAGTAAATTTCTTGGTGGACACAGGGGCCACCTTCTCAGGTACAGAAAGGAATATGGGCACATTGTCAAAAAGAAAGATGTGAATTACTGTGAGTCTATGAATCCTTCCACAGATAACTCACACCAGAAGGTTTGCATGGAGGGTAGGTGGGCTTCCCAAGACAACAAGATAACAAATATCTATCTGCCCTTTCTCCCAGTTAGCCACTTGGTTATGATGGCACTGGCTCCTGGCTCAGCTGCTGAGCCAGTGAAGCAGTTATAGAGGAGAAGACTAGGTGGCCTGTGGCCATTAACGGAAGGACCAAATCTCCACAGTGGGCTTCCTGTTTCAATATGGAGCCACGTCTGTCACCTGCTGGACACCATCTCTATCCTGAGCGCATAATTGCCACCCCAGGTCTAGAATGCAGCACGCAGGTACACACTATATGAAACAGTGTCTGATTAACCCCTCTCGATAACTTGCTGACATGGGAGTCTGGATAATCCAGTACATTTACTTTCCAGATGAGAAAACTCACTGAAAAACACACAGGAGTTGACCCAGAGACACACAACTGGTTAACAACCAAGTCATATTCACAACCAGCGTCTGGACCAAGAACCCGGTGCCCCACAGAACTGTGCCCATCGATCAGTCAATATCTCCTGGACTCTCAAAAGATCTGAGCTGATACCCACCCCCCACATCCTTGCAGCCCACAAAGATTGTATTTCACAGAATGGCGCCGGATCTGCAGCTCGCGGAGAGGGACATATCTGATCAGAGAACACAGGGCAGAACAAGGGGGAGGAGGGGAGAATGGAGCACATCCTGGCCCAATATACCTTGAGGATGATGGTCCCAATCAGAGAAGCCAGTGCACAGAGAAGACCACACGGGCAGCCCCACGATGAGAAACGTCCCTCAAAGACCCATAGCCCTAGAGGGGACAACCTTGGAGACACAGTGTGGGACGGCGCCCGAACTGATCCTGCCACATCGAGGCATGACACTAAGAGAGTGCAGCGGAAGAGAAAGAAAACGGAGCATCAAAGTCCCCAGGGAATGTCAAAGGTGGACTTTGTGGTCAGGGCTCGGTGCCCCAACAGACTGGACTGGAAAACATTCCTAAATTTCACCACACAGTCCTTGTACTTTTCTTTCTTGGTTAGTGTTGTTTTCTTTTAGTGACATTGGATTTTGGTTGGGTTTGTTTTCATTTTTGTTTGTTTTTTTTCTTTTTGCTGCTTGGTTTTGCTCAGTCTTGTTTTGTGCATGTTATTACCTTTACAGGTCTGTCTAATTAAGAGAGGCTGGATGAACAATCTGGAGGAGTAAACATGTGACCGGTCCTTTCCATTGGGCATGGGAGTGAGGACAGTGGGGGGAAAGGAAGTGGTGTCAAGAAACCCAGAGACAAGGGAACAACAAGTGATGGAAATCGGTGGTGAGGGGGATGTAGGAGGACTGGTAGGGCGTGATCAAGGGTAATGTAACCAAGAGGAATTACTGAAACCCAAAGGAAGACTGAGCATGGCAGTGGGCACAAGAGGAAAATCAAAGGGTATAGGAGAGTGAGCTGGGAAGCAAGGGCCTGTTATAGACGTCTAAATAAAGGCATGTATATATAATTACAAAGGGGCATGGGGAAATAGATCTATTTCCATATGTTTATAGATTTAGTATTAAGGTAGCAGATGGACATAGGGCCTCCGCTCAAGGACTCCCTCATTGCAAAAACACTCTTCTATTAAATTGGCATTCTACGATGCTCACCTTCCATACACGATCACTGACCGCAAAGGGGCTGCATAAGCAGATGTGGTGAAGAAAGCCGATGGTGTCCAGCTACCAAAAGATATAGGGTGTGGGGTCTTAAAGGCTTGAAGGTAAAGAGGCAGCCATCTAGCTCCGAAGCAACAGAGCCCACATGGAGGAAGCATACCAGCCTGTGTGATCACAAAGTTTCAAAGGGATAAGGCAACAGGCATGATAAGAACAAAAAAATCTTATCATGGAGAATGAGAGGGGACTGCCGGGTATAGACCCAAAACCTATTTGCAGTGCACTGGACATCCCCTTACAGAAGGATCTCAGAGAGGAGATGAAAGAATACAGGGTATGAGACAGCAAAGATGAAACACAACTTTCCTCTAGTTCTTAATGCTTCCTCTTGCCCCACTATCATGCTCCCAGTTCTACCATACTAATCTGGCCAAACTAGAGAAGGTATTCTAGTAGCGATAGGAATTTCAAACACGGGGAATCCAGGGTGGATGGGCCATTTAGGACCAGTGTTTTGAGTGGAGATACTGGGAAGGTGGAGGAAGGGCAGGATGGAAAGTGGGAACCGATTACAAGGATCTTCATTGACCTCAAAAGAAAGGTGGGTGAAGATATGACAAAAGAATTAGTACATTTCAAAAGATTGATTAGTGATGGGTGGCGGGCATTGAGTGGGGTGGGGGAAATGAGGAGCTGAAACCAGGGGATTGGGTGGAGAGTGGATATTTTGATAATAAGGAGGGCAATTAATGTACAGATGGGCTTCAAACAGCTGATGTATATATGGATTGTGGTTAGTGTTGTAGGAGCCCCTAATAAAAAGATCATAAAAGAAACAAAAATAATCTGGGCAAAGGGCTCATGCAAGGATGATCTCAGGCTTGATTAGACCAGTCAAAACAGCTACTGGAGTCTCCTCACCCTGTGTCTATTCCTGAGTCAGGCATGAAGCTTAGAGCCCACAGCCCCAGCAGCTGGCCATTGAGGGAGATGGGTCTCTGAGGCCATTCCACAGGGGGAATGGTCCTCTGTATTGCAGGGCCCACCCTCCTTTGTAAGCGTGCTGTCTGGGGCACGGCTTTCATGGAGTCCACACCATGGGAGCTCTACTACTCATGGGGGATTGGCAGGAAGCCTCTGCTCATGCGCACACACCACCAACTAGCTGGAGGATTTCCGTGAACAAAGCCTGAGGCAGACAACAAGCCCACTAACTGATGCTGTAAGAGATACAATAAGCATCCAGAAACCTGTAACTGGGAGTAAGAGGCAGTATTCCTTGGTGCCAGCCACTCCCACTGTAATCTACAAGGAGTGACATTGCAAAGCAGAGGGCTTTCATAAAGCACTGCCAGGACTGTGGAATTAGCAGCCTCATTTGTGGACATGGATACTCTGTGATCCATACGTACTACCTCCTCCCTTACAGTCAGCTGAGACAAAAACCCCTGCAAGCAGAAAGCCATGCATCTGAACAGTATCCACCAGCCACTCATGTGCAGCCCTGCTGCCTCCAAAGAGCCTTCCTGAGTTAGAGAGAAATCACACAGAAGTCTGGTCTGTCACTCAAGTGAGTTTTATGAGCGTTAGGGAGGCGTGGTGCGTAAGTCTGGCCGATCCCAGTGGCTGAATTGAATTTACATGGCCTAGGTTGGTCAATCCAGGTACAGGACCCACCCAGGTGTACCTCCCCTTCATGGCCAGAAACCTGGACCTCTGAGCATGCACAGGGTGCCTCTCCTAACTGGGCTCTTATCTTGGCCTTATGGGCATGCATAACGGATACCCCAGTCCCTCGCATAGTTACCTAACATTTGCCCCCCTGAAGAGATATGGACCCAAATCTTTGGGGTACTGGGCGACGACATCTCTAGCTACTTCCTGCTGGAAAAAGGGGCCCATTGGGGTTTTGGGTCCATACGCTTCTTACATTGCGGAGAGTGGTTGTCCATTGAAGGCAACTTTATCCAGGATGGATAAGGTTGAGGTGGTCCCGGAGATGGTAGTCGTGGACCTGGCACACTTGGTTCGGAAGCTTTAGTCACCGATAACATCTGGGAAAAACAAACGGTCTAAAAGGCAAACAGTTTGACTACGACAAGGCTAAGCTTGTGTGATGGCAATGGCCTTGAAATTAGGTGAGTGTCACAGGAAACAAAAAAAATCTTAGGATTACCAGACATATGTGTTTGTTCATTGGAAGTACAGGAAGAGGGATAAAAACATTCACACTTTCCCCTAGGAGGGCACAGGTTTGGGCACTACTAGGTGCAGTGGGATCACTGATTCATTCATGAGGTTAAAGTCTTGGACACGCTGATAAGACCCAACCTTCTTTTTAACCTTATAACTCTTCAATTTTAATTTTGGGAAAAAATTATTTTCTTTTTGTTGTGGATTTTTATACTTATAAATATATATTAATATATACATTTTTTAAATGTTAGGAAAACATCATGCCCCGCGTTATAGAGTTAAATGGAAATAATGGGCTAGTACAGGAGGAGTCAAAAGTGACCAAAATAGAGTAACTGCCTAAGTCATTTTGAATTTTCTTGGGAACAATTGGAGTAAAGGCTTGTAAATTACCCGGGGTCCAAATTCCCAGGGTCCCTCCTACAATGGGTAGAATGTTCAGGGATGTTTCAGGGCTGGGAAATTAGTAAACCCTAAGTCCAGGATACCTTAGGGCAGGGGTCCTGAAACTGTTTACCCAGGGGGCCAGTTCACTGTCCCTCAGGCCATTGGAGGGACAGAGTATAGTTTAAAAAAAACAAAATTTACGAACAAATTCATGTGCACAATGCTCATCTTGATTTGACGTTCAAAAAAAAATAATAAATGGGGCACATAAACCCGGCAGAAAGGATCAATGTCCTCGGCTGTCTGCATGTGGCCCACAGGTTGTATTTTGAGGACCCCTGCTCTAGGCGTTCACCAAGAGAATGTGGTTTCAGCCCAAAAGCTTGGAGACTCTACAATTTGTTCAAAAGTGATTGGGCAGAAGGAGTCCCTGATTGACCCACGCAAGACTAGTTTTCCCATCCTCTATTACTAAGAGTTCATAGTTATGGTTAAGGGGAACCAGGACATCCCGATCTGTTCCCTTTAATTCAAGTGTGGGCTGACATTGCCACTAAGAAGCCTGCAAATATAAAAGACTTACTCCCGCCCTCAAAGAAAGGGTCCTTGTTTCCAAGGTTTCAGGAAACATGGCAGGACTGGAAAAACAAACGGTCCAATTTCCCAAAACCACATAGGTGGATGCCATCCCTCCCTCTCCCCCTCCCCCACCCCCTCCGCCACCACCTAGCTTCCCCTCCCCTCCCCCCCCGATCTCTCTCCCCTAATCGGCTCTATCCCATTTTGCAGGAGAACTCTGGGAATCGGAGAGCTGGCTTCAGACCCCTTGGTTCCACCCCCGCCCTATAAGGTTTCTAGGGGCCAGAAATAGAAAACTTCTAACAGGCCCTTATTGAGTCACTCCCTCCCCCACTGGCCCCCCAACCGCACCCCCACCCCCAACCAGCAGCCCCCCCCACACAGTAGTACTGGTATGTCTTCCATAATCATCAGCCCACCTGGAATGATTGCCAGCAACTTCTCCAGGTGCTGTTCACAACAGGAAGGATAGCCCTTCCAGACAGAGGCCCAGTAAGCAGTCAGTGAATCTCATGGTCAGCGAGCAAGCACTCCCCTCTTGAGAGAAACTCTTTTGGCCACTACACGAACTATGTGGGATCTCAATTCCTAGCAAGGCCCAGAGGGCTTTACCAGGTGTCAACTGTTGCTCTTACATGACCCAATGCGGAAGAGCTAGGAAACCTATGAATTTATCTAAGGTCAGTGAGAATTTTCAGGCTCTTATAAGAGAGTGTCTGCCTGCCTTTCTAGAGTGGATGATGGAAGCCTACGGGCTTTATACCCCTAACGGCCTGGAGGCCCTGAGAACAGGAGGGCAATAAGTATTGCCTTTGTGACTCAGTCAATCTGCCTCAGACATGAAAAAGAAGTGGGAAGGGTTTGAAGGGAAAAATCTTAGTGAGTTGGTACAAGTGGCTCATTGAGTGTATAACAACAGAGATGACCCTAGCACGACAGAGACAAAGAAACTAGCTAAAATACTAGGAATTGCCATGAGAGACCCCAGAGACTCAGGAAAAGGAGAGCATGGCCCACTCACGGAGAGACTAACCTGTTGGCACCGCCAAGCCATGGGGAAGGATCAATGTGCCTACTGCAGGAAAGAACGACACTGGAAAAATCAGTGCCTTGAAAACCCCAGGAGAGGTGCACGACCCTCCACTAGAGTGGACGGGCCTGATCTTCACCTAGAAAGACCCAAGCAAGAGACCATAATGCTTGAAGAAACTGAATGAAGGGGTCAGGGCTCTGTTTCACTTCGCCGCCAAAAGCCCAGGCTAACTCTCCATGTAGGAGGCCAGCCAGTAAATTTCTTTGTGGACAGAGGGGTCACCTTCTCAGGTTCAGAAAGGAATATGGGCACATTTTCAAAAAGAAAGATGTGAATTACTGTGAGCCTATGATTCCTTCCACAGTTAACTCACACCAGAAGGTTTGCATGGTGGTTAGGTGGGCTTCCCAAGACAACAAGATAACAAATATCTATCTGCCCTTTGTCCCAGTTAGCCACTTGGTTATGATGGCACTGGCTCCTGGCTCAGCTGCTGAGCCAGTGAAGCAGTTATAGCAGGAGAAGACTAGGTGGCCGGTGGCCATCAACGGAAGGACCAAATCTCCACAGTGGGATTCCTGTTTCAATATGGAGCCACGTATGTCACCTGCTGGACACCATCTCTATCCTGAGCGCATAATTGCCACCCCAGGTCTAGAATGCAGCGCGCAGGTACACACTATATGAAACAGTCTCTGATTAACCCCTCTCGATAACTTGCTGACATGGGAGTCTGGATAATCCAGTACATTTACTTTCCAGATGAGAAAACTCACTCAAAAACACACAGGAGTTTACCCAGAGACACACAACTGGTTAACAACAAAGTCATATTCACTACTGTCACGCGCTCAGTCTTGCCAGCAAGAAGGACGCACCACAACAGGATTCTACCACAGGCGTTTAATGCGGATTCGATTTGCAGATGCGGAAAAAAGACCCCAAAGCCCCAAACTACTGCTGCTTATATGCGCTCTATGGGGACGTGCTGTGAATTTATTGGTGCGTTCGCCAGAACCCTTATTAGCATACACCAGGGTGGAGTTATGACTACGTCATCTAAGCAGTGCGCATGCTCTAAGTGGTTGTTTACCACTTAACTGGGCCACTGCCCTGACTGCCCGGCGCCATCTTGTAATGGCGGCGAGAGCTGCGGCTTCCCACATCTCCTCCTTTCTTATTTATTTTAGGCCTAATCCATCGATCCACCCCGGAGCCTCCAGCAGCCCCAGGAGATGAAGATGGATAAAAGAACCCAAATCTGGTCACCCTGATGCGTGCAATGAGCAGAGCTCCGCATGGTGCAACGGCTGGCCATGATCCATTTTCTGTCACTCTTCCCAGTGCAATGGGGTCTTCCCCTTGGGGTGCGAGAGCTGACAACTTATGGGGGTTAGTTTTCTTTTAACAAAGGAAGCCAAAGATCATGGGAACCACCGCGCTCAATCGCTAAGAGCGCCTGCGCAATGATGACCTTGTCACGCCTTTGCTGTGCTTTCAGTTTGCAGAGCAACCATAGCAACAACACCCCTCCACAGCACATTATTGCAGCAAATGTAAACACCCCCACCCACTCCTTAAAGTAGGTAAATGCAGATGAAAGCCAAGAAGAAAAATTTTCAAGGGTAAGGGGTTCCACGCGTGTTCCATTCAATCGGACAACTTGATTCAGGAGGTCTTCTTGCAGCTGGTTCAACTCTTTGGTCCATTGTCCTGTGAGATACTGAGAAATATTATCACTCAATGCTCTAAAATTATCATATAACACTTGAGTGATGCAAAGCGCTGTGGTGGAAGAGACACAGCTTAATTGTACCATAGTGGTAAGCTGGTTGATTTGCTGCTGGAGCAAATCTGTTTTTTGATTTAATAATAAAATGCCAGAGGTCAGATGGGCATCCACACGCTGACATTGCAGTAACGCTTCAGCGGTTTGAGACACAATACTGTTCTTAATTCCCTGTGCTACCGGGGCCCATATCACCATTAGCGTCAATAGTAGCGCTGGATGGATCGCTGTCCTCTTCATTCTTTCTGCTCCCACGATCTTCATCCTCCTTCTTAATTAGTCTCACCAGTCTCTCTGGCACCCAGATGGGGTTTTCTTCTTCCTGTGGAAAAACACAAATTGCTCCCCTGGACCTGATTAATATGGGGTCTGGGCCATACCATTTGTTGTCTAGGACATTTTTCCACCGGGCCATTTCCTTTGGTGGCTTTGGCCATTGCCCGTGTCTGTCTGCAGCTGATTGGCCTTTCTCATCCAAATTTTAAAAATTTAGGGTGAAAAGGGTTAGAGATAAAGCCATTCTAGGGGTAGTGACTGTCACGGTCTCTATTCCCCCTTTTTGCTTTGATAAATATTGCTTTAGAGTGCGATGACATCGTTCCACAATTCCTTGCCCTTGGGGATTGTACGGCAAACCCGTGAAGTGCTTCACTTGCATTTGCAAGCAAAACTGTCGGAACTTGGTGGAAGTGTATGCAGGCCCATTATCTGTTTTTAACATGGTGGGCTTGCCCCATGCACTCCAGGCTTCTAAGCAGTGTTGAATTATTGGCTGGATTTTTCCCCCGTTAGGGGTGTTGCATGTACAATGCCAGAACTGGTGTCCACTGACACATGCACGTACTGCAACTTTCCAAAAGCAGATACGTGGGTAACGTCCATTTGCCAGATGTCGAGAGGACGGACGCCTCGAGGGTTTACCCCGACCGAGGGTTTGGAAATAAATTCTGCACACTTGGCGCACTGCAACACAATAGTGCGAGCCTCTGCGCGAGTAATTGGAAACTTAATGCGTAGGGTGGCAGCAGGCACATGATACAGCTCATGAAAGTCTTTAGCAAGTTTAGCTTGATCAGCCAAATCATTACCTTTTACCATGGGTCCCGGGAGCAAGCTATGAGCACGTATATGCTGAATATAAAATGGGTGTTTTCGTTGCAAAATACATTTTCTAATTTGAGACAAGATGTCTGCTACCTTGCTGGATTGCTTAATGTAGCCAGCAATTTCCAGCTTAGACACCACGTTGACTACGTAATGGGAGTCAGATATGATGTTAATTGGCTCCGTGAATTTCTTAAAAACTTCTAAGACCACCAAACATTCTACTAATTGGGGTGCATCAGCTAAAAATTGTAATGTAGTCACTTGATCGTTTATTACATAACATCCTTTGCCTGTTTTAGAGCCATCTGTATAAATGTCTAAAGCTTCCTTAATGGGGTTGTTAACAGTGACACGGGGAAAAATTACTGGATGAGCAGTCACAAATTGCAACAAGGAATGTTTAGGATAATGGTTGTCTATTAGTCCATTAAAACTGCATTTAAAAATTGCCCACTCATCCGTAGTGGCGCACAGTGTAGAAACTTGCTCACTAGTATATGGGACAATGACGCTGCTAGGCTCTCTTCCAAAATGCATAATAGCTGTCTTAACACCCCTTAGGGCCATTGTGGCTACCATAGAAGGGTAGTGTTCAATAGTTTTGGAAGGTGAGGAGTGGGCATGGATCCACAACAAAGGCCCAGTCTGCCACAAGACCGCAGTAGGAGCGCAGGCAGTTTTTAGAATGCACAGCTGAAAAGGAGATTTTATGTCTATTCTATCTAACTGCACTTCAGAAATGGCCTTTTCAACCTGTTCTAATACTTTCTGGGCTTGAGGAGTAATTTCTCGAGGAGAAGTAATATGGCTTTCTCCTGCCAAGATATTGAACAATGGCTTAAGGTCAGCAGTGGAAACCTTTAAATATGGGCGGAGCCAATTGATATCTCCTAGCAACTTTTGAAAATCATTTAATATCTTTAACTGATCCTTCCGTATAGTCAATTTTTGAGGCATTATGTGACATGGGCTTATTGTGGCTCCTAAAAACTGTCCAATTGAAGATTGTTGGACCTTATCTGGTGCTATGGCTAACTGATGGGATTCTAATTCCTTAACTACCTCGCTGTATCCCTGCTGCACATCTGGCTCCTCTTCTCCAGTTATTAATATGTCATCCATGTAATGGTAGATTTTTAACTGACCAAATTTTTCTCTGACGGGTGCTAGGGCGTGGTCCACAAACAACTGGCACATAGTAGGACTAGTGGCCATTATCTGTGGCAAAACTCGCCACTGAAAGTGCTTGTCAGGTTCTTCATGATTAATGGAGGGTAGGGTAAAGGCAAATCTTTCCTTATCTTTCTTATGCAAAGGGATGGAGAAAAAACAATCCTTAATGTCTATTATAATGACGGTCCAGCCTTTGGTAGGTATTGCAGATAGCAATGGGAGGCCTTTCTGCACAGGGCCTTGAGTGACATTTGGGCGTTGATGGCTCTTAAATCATGCAACAATCTCCACTTCCCTGATTTTTTCTTAATAACAAATATGGGTGTGTTCCAGGGGGACACGGATGGTTCTAAATGTCCTAGTTCTAGCTGTTCCTTAACTAGCCTTTGTGCCGCAATTAATTTTTCTACTGGGAGCGGCCACTGTGGTACCCAAACTGGCTCTGCTGAGAGCCACGGAATGGGTAGCGGCTCCGCAGTGGCCCCTAGGAAAAACCCAGACCTGTGCGATCTTTCTTCACTGCTACCTCTACTGGTTCAGGACGACCCTGTAGGTGTTTCCCAACTCCCTTTCCCGGTACATATCCCATTTTTTGCATAAGTACTTGACTTATAGGTGAGTAATCATTGGTTAGTACTAATCCTAGGTGTGTCAACATGTCCCTTCCCCACAAATTTACAGGTAAGGGGAGGACATATGGTTGGAACTGGCCTGATTGTCCTTCCTCAGCTTTCCAGTGCAACCGTCTGGTGCTTATCATAGGCATGGATGCATACCCGAGTCCTTGTAGAGACTGTGAAGATTATGTTACCGGCCAACAGGAAGGCCACCATTTGGTGGATATAATGCTTTTGTCTGCCCCTGTGTCTAATATACCTTCAAAGGTTTTCCCTTCAATGTCCAATGTCAAAGTTGGGCGTTGATCCAACTGCACTGAGAAAAAGGCCCCAGCTTCTCCTGATGATCCAAAGCTCATTTTTTCTCTACTAACTTTAGTACTTGGGAACAGTGCATACTTGCTAGGCAACACCAAGAGCTGCGCGATACGGTCTCCAGGTGAGATGGCATATATTCCCCGTGGGGAGGAGCACATTGCCTTCACTTGTCCTGTAAAATCCTGATCAATGACTCCTGGGTGCACAATTAAGCCTTTTAAGGTGGTGGAGGACCTACCAAGCAGCAAGCCCACGGTGCCTTCTGGAAGGGGACCATAAAAATCCATAGGGATGGGCTGGCATCCCTGCTATGGCGATAGTACTGCTCTGGTGGTGGCACTGAGGTCCACCCCTGCGGATCCTGCAGTGGCCCTTTTGGGAGTGGCCTCCCCAGTGGGCGGAGGCCATCCTCCTGGATTGCCCCATACATCTGCGGGCCCTGGGGACGAGGGCCCCGCTTCCCGTTTTTTGGCTCCTGGTCATTTTGCTCTAGGGGGCGCCCCTTGCTATCTTTCACAGATCTGCATTCGTTGGCCCAATGTCTACCCTTACCACACCGAGGGCAAACTCCCGGGGTCCTTTTGGTCCCTATCCCAGTTTGACTCGCGGTGCCAGTAGGGCAATGTTTTTTAATGTGTCCTTCCTTACCACACTGAAAGCATTTTAGGGGGCCTCTTTTTTGGGCCTCCAATACTGCAGCAGCCAATCCTGCATTTGTCAAAGGACCACCAACTTCCCTGCAAGCCTTCATCCATGCCTGCAGTCCTTTGGACTTCCAGGGCTTTAGAACTGTTCTACATTCTTTAGTACACTGCTCAAAAACTAACTGCTCAATGAGAGGCATGGCTGTGTCCTGGTCTCCAAAGATTTTTCCTGCCGCTTCCAACATACAGGCGACAAAATCTGAGAAAGGCTCAGTAGGTCCCTGTATAATTTTAGTTAAGTTACCTCTAACCTCTCCTTTATTAGGCAAGGTCCTCCATGCCTTGCTCGCGACAGTATTTATTTGTTGATATACCTGTATTGGGAAGGCTGTTTGATTGTTAACCCATCTTCCCTGACCTGTCAGCATTTCAAAATTCCATGCGGGTTGCCCCGCTGTGGCATTTTCCCTAGCCTGAGCCATTAATAGGTCCTGCCACAAGGATTTCCACTCCAAATACTGTCCTGTTGTCAAGACTGCTTTTGTAACAAAAGTCCAATCAGCAGGTGTCATAGCATTGCCTGTAAGTCTCTCAATCAGGGACTGAGTATAATTTGCATTGACACCATAAGATCTTACTGCTTCAGCTAAGTCCTTCACTTGCTTATGCTCTAAAGGCGTATGATAACGAGCATTATTCTGGTCCTCAAATACTGGGTACATTTGTTGTATTGCTATGCTGGTACCGGGTGGGCAAAAGGAGTATCCACACCCTTTCTGCCTGTTCTCGCTATAAGGGGGTGGCACGGACGGGCTCACAGCGGTTACTTGAAAAGCATTATACCGTCCCTCCTTGTAGCGAGCGGCTGCCTCCTCTAACTGTTCCTCTTTTTCCTCTGATAACTCAAGAAGCTCTAGTTCTCGCCACGGGTACAATGGCTCCGAATGGCGGGCATGGCTCTTCTTCTGTTGATCAACTTCCTCTTTTAACTGCGCAGCCTCCTCATTTTTAACAGCTTTGTACTGCTTCCTATGAGCTCCTTGTTCTTCCTCCCGCTCTGTTTCTGACATGCCCTCTGAACATCTTCTAAAGCCTGCTGCCCTGGGCGTAATGGCTGCTCACACTCTTTGTCCTCAATGCATACTTTCACTAGCTTCCAAATGGGTCTAATCCCCGGCTTCAGCCGTCCGGCTTCAGCAGCTCGGTCTATGTCTCACCCTAGCTTATTCCAGCTCGCAGATGTTAGCGAGCCTGTGGAAACAAACCATGGTCCTATCTCATCTATGTTTTTTACAAATTTACACAGTCTGTTCTGAAATTTTTAATGCTCTCTTACTCAATAGGGCATCGAGAGCCGTAACCATAGTCTTTATTGCCGCGTTCCCCATGTTGCCTTCTTATGTATACAAGGACTTAACACACGGGCGTGCACGGATTTATCTACACCCGTTTTATGCGCGATAAAGAAAAAGCGGCTGGCTGCTCGCCGTTAAAACCGAAAGCGGAAGTATTCACACGCCGACACTCAAGCACCAGCAAGCGGCTTAACAATCATTCAGGCTCATGTCTCTCAGAACTTACCGTTTCTTGCCACGTCTTGCGGTTCTGAATCCTCCCTGATGACAGGAGGTCTCCGCTCCTGCCGGAGGTGGTCGTTCCCATGTTTCAGCACCACTTGTCGCGCGCTCAGTCTCGCCAGCAAGAAGGATGTGCGACAACAGGATTCATCCACAGGCATTTAATGCGGGTTCGATTTGCAGATGCGGAAAAAAACCCCGAAGCCCCAAACCACTGCTGCTTATATGCGCTCTATGGGGACGTGATGTGCATTGATTAGTGTGTTCACCAGAAACCTTATTAGCATACTCCAGGGTGGAGTTATGACTAGGTCATCTAAACAGTGCGCATGCTCTAAGTGGTTGTTTACCACATAATTGGGCCACCGCCATGACTGACCGGCGCAATCTTGTAATGGCTGTGAAAGCTGCGGCTTTCCACATAAAACCAGCGTCTGGACCAAGAGCACGGTGCCCCACAGAACTGTGCCCATTGAACAGTCAATATTTCCTGGACTCTCAAAAGATCTGAGCTGACACCAACCCTCCCATATCCTTGCAGCCCCCAAAGATTGTATTTCGCAGGATGGCACCGGATCTGCAGCTCGTGGAGAGGGACATATCTGATCAGAGAACCCAGGGCAGAACAAGGAGGAGGAGGGGAGAATGGAGCACATCCTGGCCCAATACACCTTGAGGATGATGTTCCCAATCAGAGAAGCCAGTCCACAGAGAAGACCACACAGGCAGCCCCACGATGAGAAACGTCCCTCAAAGACCCATAGCCCTAGAGGGGACAACACTGGACACACAGTGTGGGAACTGCGCCCGAACTGATCCTGCCACATCGAGGCATGACACTAAGAGAGTGCAGCGGAAGAGAAAGAAAACGGAGCATCAAAGTCCCGGGGAATGCTAAAGGTGGACTTTGTGGTCAGGGCTCGGTGCCCCAAAAGACTAGACTGGAAAACACTCCTAAAGTTCACCACACAGTCCTTTTTCTTTTCTTTCTTGGTTAGTGTTGTTTTCGTCTAGTGTCATTGGATTTTGGTTGGGTTTTGTTTTCATTTTTGTTTGTTTTTTTTCTTTTTGTTGCTTGGTTTTGCTCAGTCTTGTTTTGTGCATGTTATTAGCTTTACAGGTGTGTCTAATTAAGAGAGGCTGGATGAACAATCTGGAGGAGTAAACATGTGACCGGCCCTTTCCATAGGGCAAGGGAGTGAGCACGGTGGGGGGAAAGGAAGTAGTGTCATGAAACCCAGAGACAAGGGAACAACAAGTGATGGAAATCGGTGGTGAGGGGGGATGTAGGAGGCCTGGTAGGGCGTGATCAAGGGTAATGTAACCAAGAGGAATTACTGAAACCCAAAGGAAGACTGAGCATAGCAGTGGGCACAAGAGGAAAATCAAAGGGTATAGAAGAGTGAGCTGGGAAGCAAGGGCCAGTTATACACGTCCACATAAAGGCATGTACATATATTTACAAAGGGGCATGGGGAAATAGATCTATGTCCATATGTTTATAGATTTAGTATTAAGGTAGCAGATGGACATAGGGCCTCCGCTCAAGGACTCCCTCATTGCGAGAACACTGTTTTATTAAATTGGCATTCTACGATGCTCACCTTCCCTACACGATCACTGACCACAGAGTGGCTGCATAAGCAAATGTGGTGAAGAAAGCCGATAGTGTCCAGCTACCAAATGATATAGCGTGTGGGGTCTTAAAGGCTTGAAGGTAAAGAAGCAGCCATCTGGCTCAGAAGCAACAGAGCCCACATGGAGGAAGGATACCAGCCTGTGTGATCACAAATTTGCAAAGGGATAAGGCAACAGGCATCATGAGAACAAAAAAATCTTATCATGGAGAATGAGAGGGGACTGCCGGGTATAGACCCAAAACCTATTTGCAGTGCACTGGACATCCCCTTACAGAAGGAGCTCAGAGAGGAGATTAAACAATACAGGGTATGAGACAGCAAAGATGAAACACAACTTTCCTCTAGTTCTTAATGCTTCCTCTTGCCCCACTATCATGATTCCAGTTCTACCATACTAATCTGGCCAAACTAGAGAAGGTATTCTAGTACCGATAGGAATTTCAAACAGGGGGAATCCAGGGTGGATGGGCCCTTTAGGACCAGTGTTATGAGAGGAGATACTGGGAGGGTGGAGGAAGGGCAGGATGGAAAGTGGGAACCGATTACAAGGATCTTCATTGACCTCAAAAGAAAGGTGGGTGAAGATATGACAAATGAATTAGTACATTTCCAAGGATTGATGAGGGATGGGTGGCGGGCATTGAGGGGGGGGGGGAATGAGGAGCTTAGGCCAGGGGCTTGGGTGGAGAGTGGAGATTTTGAGAATAATGAGGGCAATTAATGTACAGATGTGTTTCAAAAAGCTGATGTATATATGGATTGTGGTTAGTGTTGTAGGAGCCCCTAATGAAAAGATCATAAAAGAAACAAAAATAATCTTGGCAGAGGGCTCATGCAAGGATGATCTCAGGCTGGATTACACCAGTCAAAACAACTACTGGAGTCGCCTCACCCTGTGTCTATTCCTGAGTCAGGCATGAAGCTTAGGGCCCACAGCCCCAGCAGCTAGCCAGTGAGGGAGGTGGATCACTGAGGCCATTCCACAGGGGGAATGGTCCTCTGTCCTGCAGGGCCCACCCTCCTATGTAAGCGTGCTGTCTGGGGTACGGCTTACATGGAGTCCACTCCATGGGAGCTCTACTGCTCATGGGGGATTGGCAGGAAGCCTCTGCTCATGCCACACACCAACAACAAGCTGGAGGATCTCCGTGAACAAAGCCTGAGGCAGACAGCAAGCCCACTAACTGGTTCTGTAAGAGATACAATCAGCATCCAGAAACCTGCAACTGGGAGTAAGAGGCAGCATAACTTGGTCCCAGCCCCTCCCACTCTAATCTACAAGGAGTGATATTGCAAAGCAGAGGGTTTTCAGAAAGCACTGCCAGGACTGTGGAATGAGCAGCCTCATTTGTGGACATGGATACTCTGTGATCCAGACGTACTACCTCCTCCCTTCCAGTCAGCTGAGACAAAAACCCTTGCAAGCAGAAAGCCATGCATCTGAACAGTACCCACCAGCCACTCATGTGCAGCCCTGCTGCCTACAAAGAGCCTTTCTGAGTGAGAGAGAAATCATGCAGAAGCCTGTTCTGTCACTCAAGTGAGTATTATGAGCGTTAGGGAGGCATGGTGGGCAAGTCTGGCCGACCCCAATGGCTGAATTGAATTTACATGGCCTAGGTTGGTCAATCCAGGTACAGGACCTACCCAGGTGTACCTCCCCTTCATGGCCAGAAACCTGGACCTCTGAGCATGCACAGGGTGGCTCTCCTAACTGGGCCCTTATCTTGGCCCTATGGGCATGCATAATGGATGCCCCAGTCCCTAGGATAGCTACCTAACATTTGCCCCCCTGAAGAGATATGGACCCAAATCTTTGGGGTACTGGGCGAAGACATCTCTAGCTACTTCCTGCTGGCAAAAGGGGCGAGGTGGGGCTTTGGGTCCATACCCTTCCTACACTGCTGGGAGGGGTTGTCCATTGAGGGCAACTTTATCCAGGATGGATAAGGTTGAGGTGGTCCAGGAGATGGTAGTCGTGGACCTGGCACACTTGGTTCGGAAGCTTTAGTCACCCGATAACTTCTGGGAAAAACAAACAGTCTAAAAGGTAAACAGTTTGACTACGACAAGGCTAAGCTTGTGAGTTGACAGTGGCCTTGAAATTAGGTGAGTGTCAAAAGGAAACAAAAAAAATCTTAGGAATACCAGACATGTGTGTTTGTTCATTGGAAGTACAGGAAGAGGGATAAAAGCATTCACACTTTCCCCTAGGAGGGCACAGGTTTGGGCACTACTAGGTGCAGTGGGATCACAGATTCATTTATGATGCTAAGGTCTTGGACCCGCTGATAAGACCCATCCTTCTTTTTAACCCTATAACGCTTCAATTTTAATTTTGGGAAAAAATTATTTTCTTTTTGTTGTGGACTTTCATAGTTATAAATATATATATATATATATGAATATATACATTTTTAAAATGTTATGAAAACATCATGCTCTGTGTTATAGAGTTAAACAGAAAAAATGGGGAAGTACAGGAGGAGTCAAAAGTGACCAAAATAGAGTAACTGCCTAAGTCATTTTGAATTTTCTTGGGTTCAATTGGAGTAAAGGCTTGTAAATTACCCGGTGTCCAAATTCCCATGGTGCCTCCTACAACGGGTAGAATGTTCAGGGATGTTTCAGGGCTGGGAGATTAGTAACCCCTAAGTCCAGGATACTTTAGGGCAGGGGTCCTGAAACTGTTTACCCAGGGGGCCAGTTCACTGTACCTCAGGCCATTGGAGGGACAGAGTATAGTTTAAAAAAAAAAACAAAAATTACGAACAAATTCATGTACACACTGCAGATCTTGCTTTGAAGTTCAAAAAAAAAAATAAATGGGGCACATACACCCAGTAGCAAGGATCAATGTCCTCGGCTGTCTGCATGTGGCCCACAGGTTGTAGTTGATGACCCCTGCTCTATGCGTTCACCAAGAAGATGTGGTTTCAACCCAAAAGCTTGGAGACTATACAATTTGTTTAAAAGTGATGGGGTAAAAGGAGTCCCTGATTGACCCACGCAAGACTAGTTTTCCCATGCCCTATTACTAAGAGTTCATAGTTATGGTTAAGGGGAACCAGGACATCCTGATGTGATCCCTTTAATTCAAGTGTGGGCTGACATTGCCACTAAGAAGCCTGCAAATATAAAAGACTTACTCCCTCTCTCAAAGAAATGGTCCTTGTTTCCAAAGTTTCAGGAAACATGGCAGGACCCGAAAAACAAACGGTCCAAGTTCCCAAACCACAAAGGTGGAGGCCATTCCTCCCCGTAACCCTCCCCCAATCCCTCCCCCTCCCCTTCACTTGCCCTCCCCTTCCCCTCCTGATCTCTCTTCTCTAATCGGCTTTATCCCATTTTGCAGGAGAACTCTGGGAGACAGAGAGCTGGCTTCAGACCCCTTGGTTCCACCCCCGCCCTATAAGGTTTTTAAGGGCCAGAAATAGAAAACTTCTAACAGGAACTTATTGAGTCACTCCCTACCCCACCGGCCCCCCAACCTCACCCCCAACCCGAACCAGCAGCCCCCCACATACACTAGTACTTGTATGCCTTCCATACTCATCAGCCCACCTGGAATGACTGCCAGCAACTTCTCCACGTGCTGTCCACAACAGAGGAATGGTAGCCCTTCCAGGCAGAGGCCCAGGAAGCAGTGAGTGAACCTGATGGTAAGCGAGAGGGCACTCCCCACTTGACAGAATCTGTTTTGGCCACTACACGAACAATGTGGGATCTCAATTCCTAGCAAGGCCCAGAGGGCTTTACCAGGTATCACCAGTTGCTCTTACATGACCCTCTGCGGAAGAGCTAGGAAACCTATGAATTTATCTAAGGTCAGTCAGAATTTTCAGGCTCTTATAAGAGAATGTCCGCCTATGTTTCTAGAGTGGCTGATGGAAGCCTACAGGCTTTATACCCCTAACGGCCTGGAGGTCCCGAGAACAGGAGGGCAATAAGTATTGCCTTTATTACTCAGTCAGTCTGCCTCAGACATGACAAAGAAGTGGGAAGGGTTTGAAGGGAAAAATCTTAGCGATTTGGTACAAGTGGCTCATTGAGTGTATAACAACAGAGATGACCCTAACACGACAGAGACAAAGAAACTAGCTAAAATACTAGTAATTGCCATGAGAGACCTTAGAGACTCAGCAAAAGGAGAGCATGGCCCACTCACGGAGAGACTAACCAGTGGGCACCGCCAAGCCATGGGGAAGGATCAATGTGCCTACTGCAGGAAAGAAGGACACTGGAAAAATCAGTGCCTTGAAAACCCCAGGAGAGGTGCACGACCCTCCACTAGAGTGGACAGGCCTCAACTGCACCTAGAAAGACCCAAGCAAGAGAAAATAATGCTTGAAGAAGCTGAATGAAGGGGTCAGGGCTCTGTTTCACTTCGCCGCCAAAAGCCCAGGCAAACTGTCCATGTAGGAGGCCAGCCAGTAAATTCCTTGGTGGACACAGGCGCCAACTTCTCAGGTTCAGAAAGGAATACGGGCACATTTTCAAAAAGAAAGATGTGAATTACTGTGAGCCTATGATTCCTTCCACAGATAACTCACACCAGAAGGTTTGCATGGAGGGTAGGTTGGTTTCCAAAGACGACAAGATAACAAATGTCGATCTGCCCTTTACCCAGTTAGCCACCTTGTTATGATGGCACTGGCTCCTGGCTCAGCTGCTGAGCCAGTGAAGCAGTAATAGCAGGAGAAGACTAGGTGGCCGGTGGACATCAACGGAAGGACCAAATCTCCACAGTGGGCTTCCTGTTTCAATATGGAGCCACGTATGTCACCTGCTGGACTCCATCTTTATCCTGAGCTCATAATTACCACCCCAGGTCTAGAATGCAGCGCAGGTACACACTATATGAAACAGTGTCTGATTAACCCCTCTCGATAACTTGCTGATATGGGAGTCTGGATAATCCAGTACATTTACTTTCCAGATGAGAAAACTCACTCAAAAACACACAGGAGTTGACCCAGAGACACACAACTGGTTAACAACAAAGTCATATTCACAACCAGCATCTGGACCAAGAGCACGGTGCCCCACAGAACTGTGCCCATCGAGCAGTCAATAGCTCCTGGACTCTCAAAAGATCTGAGCTGACACCCACCCACACCCACATCCTTGCAGCCCCCGAAGATTGTATTTCACAGGATGGCACCGGATCTGCAGCTCGCGGAGAGGGACATATCTGATCAGAGAACACAGGGCAGAACAAGGGGGAGGAGGGGAGAATGGAGTACATCCTGGCCCAATACACCTTGAGGATTATGTTCCCAATCAGAGAAGCCAGTCCACAGAGAAGATCACATGGGCAGCCCCACGATGAGAAACGTCCCTCAAAGACCTACAGCCCTAGAGGGGACAACACTGGACACACAGTGTGGGAACTGCGCCCGAACTGATCCTGCCACATCGAGGCATGACACTAAGAGAGTGCAGCGGAAGAGAAAGGAAACGGAGCATCAAAGTCCCCGGGGAATGCCAAAGGTGGACTTTGTGGTCAGGGCTCGGTGCCCCAACAGACTGGACTGGAAAACACTCCTAAAGTTCACCACACAGTCCTTGTACTTTTCTTTCTTGGTTAGTGTTGTTTTCTTCTAGTGTCATTGGATTTTGGTTGGGTTTTGTTTTCATTTTTCTTTGTTTTTTTTTTCTTTTTGCTGCTTGGTTTTGATCAGTCTTGTTTTGTGCATGTTATTACCTTCACAGATCTGTCTAATTAAGAGAGGCTGGATGAAGAATCTGGAGGAGTAAACATGTGACCGGACCTTTCCATTGGGCATGGGAGTGAGCACGGTGGGGGGAAAGGAAGTAGTGTCAAGAAACCCAGAGACAAGGGAACAACAAGTGATGGAAATCGGTGGTGAAGGGGATGTAGGAGGCCTGGTAGGGCGTGATCAAGGGTAATGAAACCAAGAGGAATTACTGAAACACAAAGGAAGACTGAGCATGACAGTGGGCACAAGAGGAAAATCAAAGGGTATAGAAGAGTGAGCTGGGAAGCAAGGGCCAGTTATAGACGTCTAAATAAAAGTATGTACATATATTTACAAAGGGGCATGGGGAAATAGATCTATGTCCATATGTTTATAGATTTAGTATTAAGGTAGCAGAAGGACATAGGCCTCCGCTCATGGACTCCCTCATTGCAAGAACACTCTTCAATTAAATTGGCATTCTATGATGCTCACCTTCCCTACACGATCACTGAACACAAAGCGGCTTAATAAGCAAATGTGGTGAAGAAAGCCGATGGTGTCCAGCTACCTAAAAATATAGCGTGTGTGGTCTTAAAGGCTTGAAGGTAAAGAAGCAGCCATCTGGCTCAGAAGCAACAAAGCCCACATGGAGGAAGCATACCAGCCTGTATGATCACAAAGTTTCAAAAGGATAAGGCAACAGGCATCATGAGAATAAAAAAAACCTTATCATGGAGAATGAGAGGGGAATGCCGGGTATTGACCCAAAACTTATTTGCAGTGCACTCACATCCACTTACAGAAGGATCTCACTAAGGAGATTAAAGAATACAGGGTATGAGACAGCAAAGATGAAACACAACTTTCTTCTAGTTCTTAATGCTTCCTCTTGCCCCACTATCATGATCCCAGTTCTACCATACAAATCTGGCCAAACTAGGGAAGGTATTCTAGAACAGATAGGAGTTTCAAACATGGGGAATCCAGGGTGGAAGGGCGCTTTAGGACCAGTGTTATGAGTGGAGATAGTGGGAGGGTGGAGGAAGGGCAGGATGGAAAGTGGGAACTGATTACAAGGATCTTCACTGACCTCAAAAGAAAGGTGGGTGAAGATATGACAAAAGAATTAGTACAATTCCAAGGATTGATGAGGGATGGGTGGCGGGCATTGAGGGGGGAAAAATGAGGAGCTGAGGCCAGGGGCTTGGGTGGAGAGTGGATATTTTGAGAATAATGAGGGCAATTAATGTACAGATGTGCTTCAAACAACTGATGTATATATTGATTGTGGTTAGTGTTGTAGGAACCCTTCATAAAAGGATCATAAAAGAAACAAAAATAATCTGGGCAGAGGGCTCATGCAATGATGATCTCAGGCTGGATTAGACCAGTCAAAACAACTACTGGAGTCGCCTCACCCTGTGTCTATTCCTGAGTCAGGCATGAAGCTTAGGGCCCACAGCCCCAGCAGCTGGCCAGTGAGGGAGGTGGGTCTCTGAGGCCATTCCACAGGGGGAATGGTCCTCTGTCCTGCAGGGCCCACCCTCCTTTGTAAGTGTGCTGTCTGGGGCACGGCTTTCATAGAGTCCACACCATGGGAAGACTACGACTCATGGGGGATTTAAAGGAAGCCTCTGCTCAGGCGCACACACCACCAACTAGCTGGAGGATCTCCGTGAACAAAGCCTGAGGCAGACAACAAGCCCACTAACTGATGCTGTAAGAGATACAATCAGCATCCAGAAACCTGCAAGTCGGAGTAAGAGGCAGCATACTTTGGTCCCTGTCCCTCCCACTCTAATCTACAAGGAGTGACATTGCAAAGCAGAGGGTATTCATAAAGCACTGCCAGGACTGTGGAATGAGCAGCCTCATTTGTGGACATGGATACTCTGTGATCCAGACGTACTACCTCCTCCCTTCCAGTCAGCTGAGACAAAAACCCTTGCAAGCAGAAAGCCATGCATTTGAACAGTATCCACCAGCCACTCATGTGCAGCCCTGCTGCCTCCAAAGAGCCTTCCTGAGTGAGAGAGAAATCACACAGAAGCCTGGTCTGTCACTCAAGTGAGTTTTATGAGCGTTAGGGAGGCGTTGTGGGCAAGTCCAGCCGACCCCAGTGGCTGAATTGAATTTACATGGCCTAGGTTGGTCACTCCAGGAACAGGACCCACCCAGGTGTACCTCCCCTTCATGGCCAGAAGCCTGGACCTCTGAGCATGCACAGGGTGCCTCTCCTAACTGGGCTCTTATCTTGGCCCTATGGGCATGCATAACGGATGCCCCAGTCCCTAGGATAGCTACCTAACATTTGCCCCCCTGAAGACATATGGACCCAAATCTTTGGGGTACTGGGAGACGACATCACTAGCTACTTCCTGCTGGCAAATGGGGCGAAGTGGGGCTTTGGGTTCATACCCTTCCTACACTGCTGGGAGGGGTTGTTCATTGAGGGCAACTTTATCCCGGATGGATAAGGTTGAGGTGGTGCAGGAGATGGTGGTCGTGGACATGGAACACATGGTTCAGAAGCTTTAGTCACACGATAACTTCTGGGAAAAACAAATGGACTAAAAGTGAACAGTTTGACTTCGACAAGGCTATGCTTGTGAGGTGGCAGTGGCCTTGAAATTAGGTGAGTGTCACAGGAAACAAAAAAAATCTTAGGATTACCAGACATGTGTGTTTGTTCATTGGAAATACAGGAAGAGGGATAAAAGCATTCACACTTTCCCCTAGGAGGGCACAGGTTTGGCCACTACTAGGTGCAGTGGGATCACTGATTCATTTATGATGCTAAGGTCTTGGACCCGCTGATAAGACCCATCATTATTTTTAAAACTATAACACTTCAATTTTAATTTTGGGAAAAAATTATTTTTTTTTGTTGTGGACTTTCATAGTTATAAATATATATATTAATATATACATTTTTTAATGTTATGAAAACATCATGCTCCGCATTATAGAGTTAAATGGAAATAATGGGCTAGTACAAGAGGAGTCAAAAGTGACCAAAATAGAGTAACTGCCTAAGTCATTTTGAATTTTCTTGGGATCAATTGGAGTAAAAGCTTGTAAATTACCCGGGGTCCAAATTCACATGGTGCCTCCTACAACAGGTAGAATGTTCAGGGATGTTTCAGGGCTGGGAGATTAGTAACCCCTAAGTCCAGGATACCTTAGGGCAGGGGTCCTGAAACTGTTTACTCAGGGGGCCAGTTTACTGTACCTCAGGCTATTGGAGGAGCAGACTATAGTTAAAAAAAACAACAAAAATTATGAAAAAATTCATGTGCACCATGCACTTCTTGATTTGAAGTTCAAAATTAAATAAATGGGGCACGTACACCCGGCAGAAAGGATCATTGTCCTCGGCTGTCTGCATGTGGCCCATAGGCTGTAGTTTGAGGACCCATGCTCTAGGCGGTCACCAAGAGGATGTGGTTTCAACCCAATAGCTTAGAAACACTACAAGTTGTTTAAAAGTAATGGGGCAGAAGGAGTCCCTGATTGACCCACGCAAGACGAGTTTTCCCATGCCGTATTACTAAGAGTTCATAGTTATGGTTAAGGGGAACCAGGACATCCCGATCTGATCCCTTTAACTCAAGTGTGGGCTGACATTGCCACGAAGAAGCCTGCAAATATAAAAGACTTACTCCCTCCCTCAAAGAAAGGGTCCTTGTTTCCAAGGTTTCAGGAAACATGTCAGGATCGGAAATACAAACGGTCCAAGTTCCCAAAGCCACATAGGTGGAGGCCATCCCTCCCCCACCCCCTCCCGCACCACCTCCCTCTCCCCCACCTTCCCCTCCCATCCCCTCCCGATTTCTCTCCCCTAATCGGCTTTATCCCAGTTTGCAGGAAAACTCTGGGATTGGGAGAGCTGGCTTCAGACCCTTTGGTTCCAACCCCGCCCTATAAGTTTTCTACGGTCCAGAAATAGAAAACTTCTAACAGGCCCTTATTGAGTCACTCCCTCCCCCACCGCCCCCCCCAACCTCACCCCCACCCCCAACCAGCTGCCTCCCACACAAACTAGTACTGGTATGTCTTCCATACTCATCAGTCCACCTGGAATGATTGCCAGCAACTTCTCCAGGTGCTGATCACCACGGAGGAAGGGTAGCCCTTCCAGACAGAGGCCCAGTAAGCAGTCAGTGAACCTGGTGGTCAGCGAGCGGGCACTCCCCACTTGAGAGAAACTCTTTTGGCCACTACACGATCAATGTGGGATCTCAATTCCTAGCAAGGCCCAGAGGGCTTTACCAGGTATCACCCGTTGCTCTTACACGACCCTCTGCGGAAGAACTAGGAAACCTATGACTGTATCTAAGGTCAGTGAGAGTTTTCAGGCTCTTATAAGAGAATGTCCGCCTGCCTTTCTAGAGTAGCTGATGTAAGACTAAGGGCTTTATACCCCTAACGGCTCCGAGAACCGGAGGGCAAAAAGTATTGCCTTTATTACTCAGTCAGTCTGCCTCAGACATGAAAAAGAAGTTGGAAGGGTTTAAACGGAAAAATCTTAGTGATTTGGTTCAAGTGGCTCATTGAGTGTATAACAACAGAGATGACCCTAGCACGACAGAGACAAAGAAACTAGCTAAAATACTAGTAATTGCCATGAGAGACCCCAGAGACTCAGGAAAAGGAGAGCATGGCCCACTCATGGAGAGACTAACCTGTGGGCACCGCCAAGCCATGGGGAAGGATCAATGTGCGTACTGCAGGAAAGAAGGACACTGGAAAAATCAGTGCCTTGAAAACCCCAGGAAAGGTGCACGACCCTCCACTAGAGTGGACGGGTCTCATCTGCACCTAGAAAGACCCAAGCAAGAGACAATAATGCTTGAAGAAGCTGAATGAAGGGGTCAGAGCTCTTTTTCCCTTCGCCACCATGAGCCCAGGCTAATTCTCCATGTAGGAGGCCAGCCAGTAAATTTCTTGGTGGACAGAGGGGCCACCTTCTTAGGTTCAGAAAGGAATACGGGCACATTTTCAAAGAAAAAAAATGTGAATTACTGTGAGCCTATGATTCCTTTCACAGATAACTCAAACCAGAAAGTTTGCATGGATGTTAGGTGGGCTTCACAAGACAACAAGATAACAAATATCTATCTGCCCTTTGTCCCAGTTAGCCACCTGGTTATGATGGCACTGGCTCCTGGCTCAGCTGCTGAGCCAGTGAAGCAGTTATAGCAGGAGAAGACTAGGTGGCCGGTGGCCATCAACGGAAGGAACAAATCTCCACAGTGGGCTTCCTGTTTCAATATGGAGCCACGTATGTCACCTGCGGGACACCATCTCTTTCCTGAGCTCATAATTGCCACCCCAGGTCTAGAATGCAGCGCGCAGGTACACACTATATGAAACAGTCTCTGATTAACCCCTCTCGATGACTTGCTGACATGGGAATCTGGATAATCCAGTACATTTACTTTCCAGATGAGAAAACTCACTCAAAAACACACAGGATTTGGGCCAGAGACACACAATTGGTTAACAACATAATCATATTCACAACCAGCGTCTGGACCAAGAGCCCGGTGCCTCAAAGATCTGTGCCCATCGAGCAGTCAATATCTCCTGGACTCTCAAAAGATCTGAGCTGACACCCACCCCCCCCACCTCCTTGCAGCCCCCAAAGATTGTATTTCATAGGATGGCACCGGATCTGCAGCTCGCGGAGAGGGACATATCTGATCAGAGAACACAGGGCAGAACAAGGGGGAGGAGGGGAGAATGGAGCACATCCTGGCCCAATACACCTTGAGGATGATGTTCCCAATCAGAGAAGCCAGTCCACAGAGAAGACCACATGGGCAGCCCCACAATGAGAAACGTCCCTCAAAGACCCATAGCCCTAGAGGGGACAACACTGGACACACAATGTGGGAACTGCGCCCGAACTGATCCTGCCACATCGAGGCATGACACTAAGAGAGTGCAGCAGAAGAGAAAGAAAACGGAGCATCAAAGTCCCCGGGGAATGCCAAAGGTGGACTTTGTGGTCAGGGCTCGGTGCCCCAACAGACAGGACTGGAAAACACTCCTAAAGTTCACCACACAGTCCTTTTTCTTTTCTTTCTTGGTTAGTGTTGTTTTCCTTTAGTGTCATTGGATTTTGGTTGGGATTTGTTTCCATTTTTCTTTGTTTTTTTTTTCTTTTTGCTGCTTGCTTTTGCTCCGTCTTGTTTTGTGCATGTTATTACCTTTACAGGTCTGTCTAATTAAGAGAGGCTGGATGAAGAATCTGGAGGAGTAAACATGTGACTGGCCCTTTCAATTGGGCATGGGAGTGAGCACGGTGGGAGGAAAGGAAATGGTGTCAAGAAACCCAGAGACAAGGGAACAACAAGTGATGTAAATCGGTGGTGAGGGGGATGTAGGAGGCCTGGAAGGGCATGATCAAGGGTAATGTAACCAAGAGTAATTATTGAAACCCAAAGGAAGACTGAGCATGGCAGTGGGCACAAGAGGAAAACAAAAGTGTTTAGAAGAGTGAGTAGGGCAGCAAGTCCCATTATAGACGTCTAAATAAAGGCATGTACATATACTCACAAAGGGGCATCAGGAAATAGATCTATGTCCATATGTTTATAGATTTAGTATTAAGGTAGCAGATGGACATAGGGCCTCCGCTCAAGGACTCCCTTATTGCAAGAACACTGTTCTATTAAATTGGCATTCTACGATGCTCACCTTCCCTACACGATCACTGACCACAAAGCGGCTTAATAAGCAGATGTGGTGAAGAAAGCCGATGGTGTCCAGCTACCAAAAGATATAGCGTGTGGGGTCTTAAAGGCTTGAAGGTAAAGAAGCAGCCATCTGGCTCAGAGCAACAGAGCCCACATGGATGAAGCATACCAGCCTGTGTGATCACAAATTTTCAAAGGGATAAGGCAACAGGCATCATGAGAACAAAAAAATCTTATCATGGAGAATGAGAGGGCACTGCCGGGTATAGACCCAAAACCTATTTGCAGCGCACTGGATATCCCCTTACAGAAGGATCTCAGAGAGGAGATTAAAGAATACAGGGTATGAGACAGCAAAGATGAAACACAACGTTCCTCCAGTTCTTAATGCTTCCTCTTGCCCCACTATCATGATCCCAGTTCTACCATACTAATCTGGCCAAACTAGAGAAGGTATTCTAGTACCGATAGGAATTTCAAACACGGAGAATCCAGGGTGGATGGGCTCTTTAGGACCAGTGTTATTAGTGGAGATACTGGGAGGGTGGAGGAAGGGCAGGATGGAAAGTAGGAACCGATTACAAGGATCTTCATTGACCTCAAAAGAAAGGTGGGTGAAGATATGACAAAAGAATTAGTCCATTTCCAAGGATTGATGAGGGATGGATGGCAGGCATTGAGGGGGAAAAAATGAGGAACTGAGGCCAGGGGCTTGGGTGGAGAGTGGAGATATTGAGAATAATGAGGGCAATTAATGTACAGATGTGCTTCAAACAGCTGATGTATATATGGATTGTGGTTAGTGTTGTAGGAGCCACTAATGAAAAGATCATAAAAAAAAAATCTGTGCAGAGGGCTCATGCAAGGATGATCTCAGGCTGGATTAGACCAGTCAAAACATCTACTGGAGTCGCCTCACCCTGTGTCTATTCCTGAGTCAGGCATGAAGCTTAGGGCACACAGCCCCAGCAGCTGGCCAGTCAGGGAGGTTTGCCTCTGAGGCTTTCCACAGGGGGAATGGTCGTCTGTCCTGCAGGGCCCACCCTCCTTTGTAAGCGTGATGTCTGGGGCACGGCTTTCATGGAGTCCACACCATGGGAGCTCTACTACTCATGGGGTATTGGCAGGAAGCCTCTGCCCATGTGCACACACCACCAACTAGCTGGAGGATCTCCGTGAACAAAGCCTGAGGCAGACAACAAGCCCACTAACTGATGCTGTAAGAGATACAATCAGCATCCAGAAACCTGCAACTGGGAGTAAGAGGCAGCATACTTTGGTCCCAGCTCCTCCCACTCTAACCTACAAGGAGTGACATTGCAAAGCAGAGGGTTTTCATAAAGCACTTCCAGGACTGTGGAATGAGCAGCCTCGCTTGTGGACATGGATACTCTCTGATCCAGACGTACTACCTCCTCCCTTCCAGCCAGCTGAGACAAAAACCCTTGAAAGCAGAAAGCCATGCATCTGAACAGTATCCATGAGCCACTCATGTGCAGACCTGCTGACTCCAAAGAGCCTTCCTGAGTGAGAGAGAAATCACGCAGAAGCCTGGTCTGTCACTCAAGTGAGTTTTATGAGCGTTAGGGAGGCGTGGTGGGCATGTCTGGCCAACCCCAGTGGCTGAATTGAATTTACATGTCCTAGGTTAGTCACTCCAGGTACAGGACCCACCCAGGTGTACCTCCCCTTCATGGCCAAAAACCTGGACCTCTGAGCATGCACAGAGTGCCTCTCCTAACTGGGCTCTAATCTTGGCCCTATGGCCATGCATAACGGATGCCCCAGTCCCTAGGATAGCTACCTCAATTTGCCCACCTGAAGAGGTATGGACCCAAAACATTGGGGTAGTGGGCGACGACATCTCTAGCTACTTCCTGCTGGCATAAGGGGCGAAGTGGGGCTTTGGGTCCATACCCTTCCTACACTGCTGGGAGGGGTTGTCCATTGAGGGCAACTTTATCCAGGATGGATAAGGTTGAGGTGGTCCAGGAGATGGTAGTCGTGGACCTGGCACACTTGGTTCGGAAGTTTTAGTCACCCGATAACTTCTGGGAAAAACAAACTGTCAAAAAGGTGAACAGTTTGACTACGACAAGGCTAAGCTTGTGAGGTGGCAGTAGCTTGAAATTAGGTGAGTGTCACAGGAAACAAAAAAAATCTTAGGATTACCAGGCATGTGTGTTTGTTCATTGGAAGTACAGGAAGAGGGATAAAAGCATTCACACTTTCCCCTAGGAGGGCACAAGTTTGGCCACTACTAGGTGCAGTGGGATCACTGATTCATTTATGATGCTAAGGTCTTGGACCCGCTGATAAGACCCATCATTATTTTTAACCCTATAACACTTCAATTTTAATTTTGGGAAAAATTATTTTATTTTTGTTGTGGACTTTCATAGTTACAAATATATATATGAATATATACATTTTTTAATGTTATGAAAACATCATGCTCCGCATTATAGAGTTAAATGGAAATAATGGGCTAGTACAGGAGGAGTCAAAAGTGACCATAATAGAGTAACTGCCTAAGTCATTTTGAATTTTCTTGGGATCAATTGGAGTAAAGGCTTGTAAATTACCCGGGGTCCAAATTCACATGGTGCCTCCTACAACAGGTAGAATGTTCAGGGATGTTTCAGGGCTGGGAGATTAGTAACCCCTAAGTCCAGGATACCTTAGGGCAGGGGTCCTGAAACTGTTTAACCAGGGCGCCAGTTTACTGTACCTCAGGCTATTGGAGGGGCAGACTATAGTTAAAAAAAAACAACAAAAATTATGAAAAAATTCATGTGCACCATGCACATCTTGATTTGAAGTTCAAAAAAAAAAAAAAATGGGGCACATACACCCAGCAAAAAGGCTCAATGTCCTCGGCTGTCTGCATGTGGCCCATAGGCTGTAGTTTGAGGACCCATGCTCTAGGCGGTCACCAAGAGGATGTGGTTTTAACCCAATAGCTTGGAGACACTACAATTTGTTTAAAAGTAATGGGGCAGAAGGAGTCGCTGATTGACCCACGCAAGACTAGTTTTCCCATCCCCTATTACTAAGAGTTCATAGTTATGGTTAAGGGGAACCAGGACATCCCGATCTGATCCCTTTAATTCAAGTGTGGGCTGACATTGCCACGAAGAAGCCTGCAAATATAAGACTTACTCCCTCCCTCAAAGAAAGGGTCCTTGTTTCCAAGGTTTCACGAAACATGGCAGGACCGGAAAAACAAACGGTCCAAGTTCCCAAAACCACATAGGTGGAGGCCATCCCTCCCCAACCCCCTCCCCCACCACCTCCCTCTCCCCCATCTTCCACTACCCTCCCCTCCCGATCTCTCTCCCCTAATCGGCTTTATCCCATTTTGCAGAACTCTGGGAGTGGGAGAGCTGGCTTCAGACCCTTTGGTTCCAATCCCGCCCTATAAGTTTTCTAGGGTCCAGAAATAGAAAACTTCTAACAGGCCCTTATTGAGTCACTCCCTCCCCCACCGCCCCCACCAACCTCACCCCCACCCCCAACCAGCAGCCCCCTACACACACTAGTACTGGTATGTCTTCCATACTCATCAGCCCACCTGTATAATTGCCAGCAACTTCTCCAGGTGCTGTTCACCACGGAGGAAGGGTAGCCCTTCCAGACAGAGGCCCAGTAAGCAGTCAGTGAACCTGGTGGTCAGCGAGCGGGCACTCCCCACTTGAGAGAAACTCTTTTGGCCACTACACGATCAATGTGGGATCTCAATTCCTAGCAAGGCCCAGAGGGCTTTACCAGGTATCACCCTTTGCTCTTACACGACCCTCTGCGGAAGAACTAGGAAACCTATGACTGTATCTAAGGTCAGTGAGAATTTTCAGGCTCTTATAAGAGTATGTCCGCCTGCCTTTCTAGAGTAGCTGATGTAAGACTAAGGGCTTTATACCCCTAACGGCTCCGAGAACCGGAGGGCAATAAGTATTGCCTTTATTACTCAGTCAGTCTGCCTCAGACATGAAAAAGAAGTTGGAAGGGTTTAAACGGAAAAATCTTAGTGATTTGGTTCAAGTGGCTCATTGAGTGTATAACAACAGAGATGACCCTAGCACGACAGAGACAAAGAAACTAGCTAAAATACTAGTAATTGCCATGAGAGACCCCAAAGACTCAGGAAAAGGAGAGCATGGCCCACTCATGGAGAGACTAACCTGTGGGCACCGCCAAGCCATGGGGAAGGATCAATGTGCGTACTGCAGGAAAGAAGGACACTGGAAAAATCAGTGCCTTGAAAACCCCAGGAAAGGTGCACGACCCTCCACTAGAGTGGACGGGTCTCATCTGCACCTAGAAAGACCCAAGCAAGAGACAATAATGCTTGAAGAAGCTCAATGAAGGGGTCAGGGCTCTGTTTCCCTTCGCCGCCAAAAGCCCAGGCTAACTCTCCAAGTAGGAGGCCAGGCAGTAAATTTCTTGGTGGACACAGGGGCCACCTTGTCAGGTTCAGAAAGGAATATGGGCACATTTTCAAGAAGAAAGATGTGAATTACTGTGAGCCTATGATTCCTTCCACAGATAACTCAAACCAGAAAGTTTGCATGGATGTTAGGTGGGCTTCACAAGACAACAAGATAACAAATATCTATCTGCCCTTTTTCCCAGTTAGCCACCTGGTTATGATGGCACTGGCTCCTGGCTCAGCTGCTGAGCCAGTGAAGCAGTTATAGCAGGAGAAGACTAGGTGGCCGGTGGCCATCAACAGAAGGACCAAATCTCCACAGTGGGCTTCCTGTTTCAATATGGAGCCACGTATGTCACCTGCGGGACACCATCTCTTTCCTGAGCTCATAATTGCCACCCAAGGTCTAGAATGCAGCGCGCAGGTACACACTATATGAAACAGTCTCTGATTAACCCCTCTCGATGACTTGCTGACATGGGAGTCTGGATAATCCAGTACATTTACTTTCCAGATGAGAAAACTCACTCAAAAACACACAGGATTTGGCCCAGAGACACACAATTGGTTAACAACAAAATCATATTCACAACCAGCGTCTGGACCAAGAGCCCGGTGCCTCAAAGAACTGTGCCCATCGAGCAGTCAATATCTCCTGTACTCTCAAAAGATCTGAGCTGACACCCACCCCCCCCACCTCCTTTCAGGCCCCAAAGATTGTATTTCATAGGATGGCACCGGATCTGCAGCTCGCGGAGAGGGACATATCTGATCAGAGAACACAGGGCAGAACAAGGGGGAGGAGGGGAGAATGGAGCACATCCTGGCCCAATACACCTTGAGGATGATGTTCCCAATCAGAGAAGCCAGTCCACAGAGAAGACCACATGGGCAGCCCCACGATGAGAAACGTCCCTCAAAGACCCATAGCCCTAGAGGGGACAACACTGGAGACACAGTGTGGGAACTGCGCCCGAACTGATCCTGCCACATCGAGGCATGACACTAAGAGAGTGCAGCAGAAGAGAAAGAAAACGGAGCATCAAAGTCTCCGGGGAATGCCAAAGGTGGACTTTGTGGTCAGGGCTCGGTGCCCCAACAGACAGGACTGGAAAACACTCCTAGGGTTCACCACACAGTCCTTGTTCTTTTCTTTCTTGGTTAGTGTTGTTTTCCTTTAGTGTCATTGGATTTTGGTTGGGTTTTGTTTCCATTTTTCTTTGTTTTTTTTTCTTTTTGCTGCTTGCTTTTGCTCAGTCTTGTTTTGTGCATGTTATTACCTTTACAGGTCTGTCTAATTAAGAGAGGCTGGATGAACAATCTGGAGGAGTAAACATGTGACTGGCCCTTTCCATTGGGCATGGGAGTGAGCACGGTGGGAGGAAAAGAAATGGTGTCAAGAAACCCAGAGACAAGGGAACAACAAGTGATGGAAATCGGTGGTGAGGGGGATGTAGGAGGCCTGGAAGGGCATGATCAAGGGTAATGTAACCAAGAGTAATTATTGAAACCCAAAGGAAGACTGAGCATGGCAGCGGGCACAAGAGGAAAACAAAAGTGTATAGAAGAGTGAGTAGGGCAGCAAGTCCCCTTATAGACCTCTAAATAAAGGCAGGTACATATACTTACAAAGGGGCATGGGGAATAGATCTATGTCCATATGTTTATAGATTTAGTATTAAGGTAGCAGATGGACATAGGGCCTCCGCTCAAGGACTCCCTTATTGCAAGAACACTGTTCTATTAAATTGGCATTCTACGATGCTCACCTTCCCTACACGATCACTGACCACAAAGCGGCTTAATAAGCACATGTGGTGAAGAAAGCCATTGGTGTCCAGCTACCAAAAGATATAGCGTGTGGGGTCTTAAAGGCTTGAAGGTAAAGAAGCAGCCATCTGGCTCAGAAGCAACAGAGACCACATGGAGGAAGCATACCAGCCTGTGTGATCACAAAGTTTCAAAGGGATAAGGCAACAGGCATCATGAGAACAAAAAAATCTTATCATGGAGAATGAGAGGGCACTGCCGGGTATAGACCCAAAACCTATTTGCAGCGCACTGGATATCCCCTTACAGAAGGATCTCAGAGAGGAGATTAAAGAATACAGGGTATGAGACAGCAAAGATGAAACACAACTTTCCTCCAGTTCTTAATGCTTCCTCTTGCCCCACTATCATGATCCCAGTTCTACCACACTAATCTGGCCAAACTAGAGAAGGTATTCTAGTACCGATAGGAATTTCAAACACGGAGAATCCAGGGTGGATGGGCTCTTTAGGACCAGTGTTATGGGTGGAGATACTGGGAGGGTGGAGGAAGGGCAGGATGGAAAGTGGGAACCGATTACAAGGATCTTCATTGACCTCAAAAGAAAGGTGGGTTAAGATATGACAAAAGAATTAGTCCATTTCCAAGGATTGATGAGTGATGGATGGCGGGCATTGAGGGGGAAAAAATGAGGAGCTGAGGCCAGGGGCTAGGGTGGAGAGTGGAGATATTGAGAATAATGAGGGCAATTAATGTACAGATGTGCTTCAAACAGCTGATGTATATATGGATTGTGGTTAGTGTTGTAGGAGCCACTAATGAAAAGATCATAAAAAAAAAATCTGTGCAGAGGGCTCATGCAAGGATGATCTCAGGCTGGATTAGACCAGTCAAAACATCTACTGGAGTCGCCTCACCCTGTGTCTATTCCTGAGTCAGGCATGAAGCTTAGGGCACACAGCCCCAGCAGCTGGCCAGTCAGGGTGGTATGCCTCTGAGGCTTTCCACAGGGGGAATGGTCGTCTGTCCTGCAGGGCCCACCCTCCTTTGTAAGCGTGATGTCTGGGGCACGGCTTTCATGGAGTCCACACCATGGGAGCTCTACTACTCATGGGGTATTGGCAGGAAGCCTCTGCCCATGTGCACACACCACCAAGTAGCTGGAGGATCTCCGTGAACAAAGCCTGAGGCAGACAACAAGCCCTCTAACTGATGCTGTAAGAGATACAATCAGCATCCAGAAACCTGCAACTGGGAGTAAGAGGCAGCATACCTTGGTGCCAGCCCCTCCCACTCTAATCTACAAGGAGTGACATTGCAAAGCAGAGGGTTTTCATAAAGCACTTCCAGGACTGTGGAATGAGCAGCCTCGCTTGTGGACATGGATACTCTCTGATCCAGACGTACTACCTCCTCCCTTCCAGCCAGCTGAGACAAAAACCCTTGAAAGCAGAAAGCCATGCATCTGAACAGTATCCACGAGCCACTCATGTGCAGACCTGCTGACTCCAAAGAGCCTTCCTGAGTGAGAGAGAAATCACGCAGAAGCCTGGTCTGTCACTCAAGTGAGATTTATGAGCGTTAGGGAGGCGTGGTGGGCATGTCTGGCCGACCCCAGTGGCTGAATTGAATTTACATGTCCTAGGTTAGTCACTCCAGGTACAGGACCCACCCAGGTGTACCTCCCCTTCATGGCCAAAAACCTGGACCTCTGAGCATGCACAGGGTGCCTCTCCTAACTGGGCTGTAATCTTGGCCCTATGGCCATGCATAACGGATGCCCCAGTCCCTAGGATAGCTACCTAACATTTGCCCACCTGAAGAGGTATGGACCCAAAACATTGGGGTAGTGGGCGACGACATCTCTAGTTACTTCCTGCTGGCAAAAGGGACGAGGTGGGGCTTTGGGTCCATACCCTTCCTACACTGCTGGGAGGGGTTGTCCATTGAGGGCAACTTTATCCAGGATGGATAAGGTTGAGGTGGTCCAGGAGATGGTAGTCGTGGACCTGGCACACTTGGTTCGGAAGTTTTAGTCACCCGATAACTTCTGGGAAAAACAAACTGTCAAAAAGGTGAACAGTTTGACTACGACAAGGCTAAGCTTGTGAGGTGGCAGTAGCTTGAAATTAGGTGAGTGTCACAGGAAACAAAAAAAATCTTAGGATTACCAGGCATGTGTATTTGTTCATTGGAAGTACAGGAAGAGGGATAAAAGCATTCACACTTTCCCCTAGGAGGGCACAGGTTTGGGCACTACTAGGTGCAGTGGGATCACTGATTCATTTATGATGCTAAGGTCTTGGACCCGCTGATAAGACCCATCATTATTTTTAACCCTATAACACTTCAATTTTAATTTTGGGAAAAATTATTTTATTTTTGTTGTGGACTTTCATAGTTACAAATATATATATGAATATATACATTTTTTAATGTTATGAAAACATCATGCTCCGCATTATAGAGTTAAATGGAAATAATGGGCTAGTACAGGAGGAGTCAAAAGTGACCATAATAGAGTAACTGCCTAAGTCATTTTGAATTTTCTTGGGATCAATTGGAGTAAAGGCTTGTAAATTACCCGGGGTCCAAATTCACATGGTGCCTCCTACAACAGGTAGAATGTTCAGGGATGTTTCAGGGCTGGGAGATTAGTAACCCCTAAGTCCAGGATACCTTAGGGCAGGGGTCCTGAAACTGTTTAACCAGGGCGCCAGTTTACTGTACCTCAGGCTATTGGAGGGGCAGACTATAGTTAAAAAAAAACAACAAAAATTATGAAAAAATTCATGTGCACCATGCACATCTTGATTTGAAGTTCAAAAAAAAAAAATAAATGGGGCACATACACCCAGCAAAAAGGCTCAATGTCCTCGGCTGTCTGCATGTGGCCCATAGGCTGTAGTTTGAGGACCCATGCTCTAGGCGGTCACCAAGAGGATGTGGTTTTAACCCAATAGCTTGGAGACACTACAATTTGTTTAAAAGTAATGGGGCAGAAGGAGTCGCTGATTGACCCACGCAAGACTAGTTTTCCCATCCCCTATTACTAAGAGTTCATAGTTATGGTTAAGGGGAACCAGGACATCCCGATCTGATCCCTTTAATTCAAGTGTGGGCTGACATTGCCACGAAGAAGCCTGCAAATATAAGACTTACTCCCTCCCTCAAAGAAAGGGTCCTTGTTTCCAAGGTTTCACGAAACATGGCAGGACCGGAAAAACAAACGGTCCAAGTTCCCAAAACCACATAGGTGGAGGCCATCCCTCCCCAACCCCCTCCCCCACCACCTCCCTCTCCCCCATCTCCCCCTACCCTCCCCTCCCGATCTCTCTCCCCTAATCGGCTTTATCCCATTTTGCAGAACTCTGGGAGTGGGAGAGCTGGCTTCAGACCCTTTGGTTCCAATCCCGCCCTATAAGTTTTCTAGGGTCCAGAAATAGAAAACTTCTAACAGGCCCTTATTGAGTCACTCCCTCCCCCACCGCCCCCACCAACCTCACCCCCACCCCCAACCAGCAGCCCCCTACACACACTAGTACTGGTATGTCTTCCATACTCATCAGCCCACCTGTATAATTGCCAGCAACTTCTCCAGGTGCTGTTCACCACGGAGGAAGGGTAGCCCTTCCAGACAGAGGCCCAGTAAGCAGTCAGTGAACCTGGTGGTCAGCGAGTGAGCACTCCCCACTTGAGAGAAACTCTTTTGGCCACTACACGATCAATGTGGGATCTCAATTCCTAGCAAGGCCCAGAGGGCTTTACCAGGTATCACCCGGTGCTCTTACATGACCCTCTGCGGAAGAACTAGGAAACCTATGACTGTATCTAAGGTCAGTGAGAATTTTCAGGCTCTTATAAGAGAATGTCCGCCTGCCTTTCTAGAGTAGCTGATGTAAGCCTACGGGCTTTATACCCCTAACGGCCCCGAGAACCGGCGGGCAATAAGTATTGCCTTTATTACTTAGTCAGTCTGTCTCAGACATGAAAAAGAAGTTGGAAGGGTTTGAACGGAAAAATCTTAGTGATTTGGTACAAGTGGCTCATTGAGTGTATAACAACAGAGATGACCCTAGCACGACAGAGACAAAGAAACTAGCTAATATACTAGTAATTGCCATGAGAGACCACGGAGACTCAGGAAAAGGAGAGCATGGCCCACTCATGGAGAGACTAACCTGTGGGCACCGCCAAGCCATGGGGAAGGATCAATGTGCCTACTGCAGGAAAGAAGGACACTGGAAAAATCAGTGCCTTGAAAACCCCAGGAAAGGTGCACGACCCTCCAGTAGCGTGGACGGGTCTCATCTGCACCTAGAAAGACCCAAGCAAGAGACAATAATGCTTGAAGAAGCTGAATGAAGGGGTCAGAGCTCTTTTTCTCTTCGCCACCTTAACTCTCCATGTAGGAGGCCAGCCAGTAAATTCCTTGGTGGACAGAGGGGCCACCTTCTTAGGTTCAGAAAGGAATATGGGCACATTTTCAAAGAAAAAAAATGTGAATTACTGTGAGCCTATGATTCCTTCCACAGGTAACTCACACCAGAAAGTTTGCATGGATGTTAGGTGGGCTTCACAAGACAACAAAATAACAAATATTTATCTGCCCTTTGTCCCAGTTAGCCACGTGGTTATGATGGCACTGGCTCCTGGCTCAGCTGCTGAGCCAGTGAAGCAGTTATAGCAGGAGAAGACTAGGTGGCCGGTGGTCATCAACGGAAGGACCAAATCTCCACAGTGGGCTTCCTGTTTCAATATGGAGCCACGTATGTTACCTGCTGGACACCATCTCTATCCTGAGCTCATAATTGCCACCCCAGGTCTAGAATGCAGCGCGCAGGTACACACTATATGAAACAGTCTCTGATTAACCCCTCTCAATAACTTGCTGACACTGGAGTCTGGATAATCCAGTACATTTACTTTCCAGATGAGAAAACTCACTCAAAAACACACAGGATTTGGGCCAGAGACACACAACTTGTTAACAACAAAGTCATATTCACAACCAGCGTCTGGACCAAGAGCCCGGTGCCCCACAGAACTGTGCCCATCGAGCAGTTAATATCTCCTGGACTCTCAAAAGATCTGAGCTGACACCCACCCCACCCCCACCTCCTTGCAGCCCCCAAAGATTGTATTTCACAGGATGGCACCTGATCTGCAGCTTGCAGATAAGGACATATCTGATCAGAGAACACAGGGCAGAAAAAGGTGGAGGAGGGAAGAATGGAGTACACCCTGGCCCAATACACCTTGAGGATGATGTTCCCAATCAGAGAAGCCAACCACAGAGAAGACCACATGGGCAGCCCCACGATGAGAAACGTCCCTCAAAGACCCATAGCCCTAGAGGGGACAACACTGGAGACACAGTGTGGGAACTGCGCCCGAACTGATCCTGCCACATCGAGGCATGACACTAAGAGAGTGCAGCAGAAGAGAAAGAAAACGGAGCATCAAAGTCCCCGGGGAATGCCAAAGGTGGACTTTGTGGTCAGGGCTCGGTGCCCCAAAAGACAGGACTGCAAAACACTCCTAGGGTTCACCACACAGTCCTTGTTCTTTTCTTTCTTGGTTAGTGTTGTTTTCCTTTAGTGTCATTGGATTTTGGTTGGGTTTTGTTTTCATTTTTCTTTGTTTTTTTTTTCTTTTTGCTGCTTGCTTTTGCTCAGTTTTGTTTTGTGCATGTTATTACCTTTACAGGTCTGTCTAATTAAGAGAGGCTGGATGAAGAATCTGGAGGAGTAAACATGTGACCGGCCCTTTCCATTGGGCATGGGAGTGAGGACGGTGGGGGGAAAGGAAGTGGTGTCAAGAAACCCAGAGAAAAGGGAACAACAAGTGATGGAAATCGGTAGTGAGGGGGATGTAGGAGGCCTGGAAGGACATGATCAAGGGCAATGTAACCAAGAGTAATCACTGAAACCCAAAAGAAGACTGAGCATGGCAGTGGGCACAAGAGGAAACAAAAGGGTATAGAAGAGTGAGCTGGGCAGCAAGGGCCAGTTATAGACGTCTAAATAAAGTCATGTACATATACTTACAAAGGGGCATCGGGAAATAGATCTATGTCCATATGTTTATAGATTTAGTATTAAGGTAGCAGAAAGACATAGGCCTCCGCTCATGGACTCCCTTATTGCAAGAACACTCTTCTATTAAATTGGCATTCTACGATGCTCACCTTCTCTACACGATCACTGACCACAAAGCGGCTGCATAAGCAAATGTGGTGAAGAAAGCCGATGGAGTCCAGCTACCAAAAGATATAGCGTGTGGGGTCTTAAAGGCTTGAAGTAAAAGAAGCAGCCATCTGGCTCAGAAGCAACAGAGCCCACATGGAGGAAGCATACCAGCCTGTGTGATCACAAAGTTTCAAAGGGATAAGGCAACAGGCATCATGAGAACAAAAAAATCTTATCATGGGGAATGAGAGGGGACTGCCGGGTATAGACCCAAAACCTATTTGCAGTGCACTGGACATCCTCTTACAGAAGGATCTCAGAGAGGAGATGAAAGAATACAGGGTATGAGACAGCAAAGATGAAACACAACTTTCCTCTAGTTCTTAATGCTTCCTCTTGCCCCACTATCATGATCCCAGTCCTACCATACTAATCTGGCCAAACTAGAGAAGGTATTCTAGTACCGATAGGAATTTCAAACACGGGGAATCCAGGGTGGATGGGCTCTTTAGGACCAGTGTTATGGGTGGAGATACTGGGAGGGTGGAGGAAGGGCTGGATGGAAAGTGGGAGCCGATTACAAGGATCATCATTGACCTCAAAAGAAAGGTGGGTGAAGATATGACAAAAGAATTAGTCCATTTCCAAGGATTGATGAGGGATGGGTGGCGGGCATTGAGGGGGAAAAAATGAGGAGCTGAGGCCAGGGGCTTGGGTGGAGAGTGGAGATTTTGAGAATAATGAGGGCAATTAATGTACAGATGTGCTTCAAACAGCTGATGTATATATGGATTGTGGTTAGTGTTGTAGGAGCCACTAATGAAAACATCATAAAAAAAAATCTGTGCAGAGGGCTCATGCAAGGATGACCTCAGGCTGGATTAGACCAGTCAAAACAACTACTGGAGTCGACTCACCCTGTGTCTATTCCTGAGTCAGGCATGAAGCTTAGGGCCCACAGCCCCAGCAGCTGGCCAGTCAGGGAGGTTTGTCTCTGAGGCTTTCCACAGGGGGAATGGTCGTCTGTCCTGCACGGCCCACCCTCCTTTGTAAGCGTGATGTCTGTGGCACGGCTTTCATGGAGTCCACACCATGGGAGCTCTACTACTCGTGGAGGATTGGCAGGAAGCCTCTGCTCATGCGCACACAACACCAACCAGCTTGAGGATCTCCGTGAACAAAGCCTGAGGCAGACAGCAAGTCCACTAATTGATGCTGTAAGAGATACAATCAGCATCCAGAAACCTGCAACTGGGAATAAGAGGCAGCATACCTTGGTGCCAGCCCCTCCCACTCTAATCTACAAGGAATGACATTGCAAAGCAGAGGGTTTTCATGAAGCACTTCCAGGACTGTGGAATGAGCAGCCTCATTTGTGGACATGGATACTCTGTGATCCAGACGTACTACCTCCACCCTTCCAGTCAGGTGAGACAAAAACCCTTGCAAGCAGAAAGCCATGCATCTGAACAGTATCCACCAGCCACTCATGTGCAGCACAGCTGCCTCCAAAGAGCCTTCCTGAGTGAAAGAGAAATCATGCAGAAGCCTGGTCTGCACTCAAGTGAGTTTTATGAGCATTAGGGAGGCGTGGTGGGCATGTCTGGCTGACCCCAGTGGCTGAATTGAATTTACATGGCCTAGGTTGGTCACTCCAGGTAAAGGACCCACGCAGGTGTACCTCCCCTTCATGGCCAGAAACCTGGACCTCTGAGCATGCACAGGGTGCCTCTCCTAACTGGGCTCTTATCTTGGTCCTATGGGCATGCATTACGGATGCCCCAGTCCCTAGGATAGCTACCTAACATTTGCCCCCCTCAAGAGATATGGACCCAAATCTTTGGGGTAGTGGGCGACTACATCTCTAGCTACTTCCTACTGGAAAAAGGGGCGAATGGGGCTTTGGGTCCATACCCTTCCTACACTGCTGGGAGGGGTTGTCCATTGAGGGCAACTTTATCCAGGATGGATAAGGTTGAGGTGGTCCAGGAGATGGTAGTCGTGGACCTGGCGCACTTGGTTCAGAAGTTTTAGTCACCCGATAACTTTTGGGAAAAACAAACTGTCAAAAAGGTGAACAGTTTGACTACGACAAGGCTAAGCTTGTGAGGTGGCAGTAGCTTGAAATTAGGTGAGTGTCACAGGAAACAAAAAAAATCTTAGGATTACCAGGCATGTGTGTTTGTTCATTGGAAGTACAGGAAGAGGGATAAAAGCATTCACACTTTCCCCTTAGAGGGCACAGGTTTGGGCACTACTAGGTGCAGTGGGATCACTGATTCATTTATGATGCTAAGGTCTTGGACCCGCTGATAAGACCCATCATTATTTTTAACCCTATAACACTTCAATTTTAATTTTGGGAAAAATTATTTTATTTTTGTTGTGGACTTTCATAGTTACAAATATATATATGAATATATACATTTTTTAATGTTATGAATACATCATGCTCCACATTATAGAATTAAATGGAAATAATGGGCTAGTAAAGGAGGAGTCAAAAGTGACCATAATAGAGTAACAGCCTAAGTCATTTTGAATTTTCTTGGGATCAATTGGAGTAAAGGCTTGTAAATTACCCGGGGTCCAAATTCACATGGTGCCTCCTACAACAGGTAGAATGTTCAGGGATGTTTCAGGGCTGGGAGATTAGTAACCCCTAAGTCCAGGATACCTTAGGGCAGGGGTCCTGAAACTGTTTAACCAGGGCGCCAGTTTACTGTACCTCAGGCTATTGGAGGGGCAGACTATAGTTAAAAAAAACAACAAAAATTATGAAAAAATTCATGTGCGCCATGCACATCTTGATTTGAAGTCCAAAAAAAAAAAATAATAAATGGGGCACATATACCCGGCAAAAAGGCTCAATGTCCTCGGCTGTCTGCATGTGGCCCATAGGCTGTAGTTTGAGGACCCATGCTCTAGGCGGTCACCAAGAGGATGTGGTTTTAACCCAATAGCTTGGAGACACTACAATTTGTTTAAAAGTAATGGGGCAGAAGGAGTCACTGATTGACCCACGCAAGACTAGTTTTCCCATCCCCTATTACTAAGAGTTCATAGTTATGGTTAAGGGGAACCAGGACATCCCGATCTGATCCCTTTAATTCAAGTGTGGGCTGACATTGCCACGAAGAAGCCTGCAAATATAAGACTTACTCCCTCCCTCAAAGAAAGGGTCCTTGTTTCCAAGGTTTCACGAAACATGGCAGGACCGGAAAAACAAACGGTCCAAGTTCCCAAAACCACATAGGTGGAGGCCATCCCTCCCCAACCCCCTCCCCACCACCTCCCTCTCCCCCATCTTCCCCTACCCTCCCCTCCCGATCTCTCTCCCCTAATCGGCTTTATCCCATTTTGCAGAACTCTGGGAGTGGGAGAGCTGGCTTCAGACCCTTTGGTTCCAATCCCGCCCTATAAGTTTTCTAGGGTCCAGAAATAGAAAACTTCTAACAGGCCCTTATTGAGTCACTCCCTCCCCCACCGCCCCCACCAACCTCACCCCCACCCCCAACCAGCAGCCCCCTACACACACTAGTACTGGTATGTCTTCCATACTCATCAGCCCACCTGTATAATTGCCAGCAACTTCTCCAGGTGCTGTTCACCACGGAGGAAGGGTAGCCCTTCCAGACAGAGGCCCAGTAAGCAGTCAGTGAACCTGATGGTCAGCGAGTGGGCACTCCCCACTTGAGAGAAACTCTTTTGGCCACTACACGATCAATGTGGGATCTCAATTCCTAGCAAGGCCCAGAGGGCTTTACCAGGTATCACCCGTTGCTCTTACATGACCCTCTGCGGAAGAACTAGGAAACCTATGACTGTATCTAAGGTCAGTGAGAATTTTCAGGCTCTTATAAGAGAATTTCCACCTGCCTTTCTAGAGTAGCTGATGTAAGCCTACGGGCTTTATACCCCTAACGGCCCCGAGAACCGGAGGGCAATAAGTATTGCCTTTATTACTCAGTCAGTCTGTCTCAGACATGAAAAAGAAGTTGGAAGGGTTTGAACGGAAAAATCTTAGTGATTTGGTACAAGTGGCTCATTGAGTGTATAACAACAGAGATAACCCTAGCACGACAGAGACAAAGAAACTAGCTAAAATACTAGTAATTGCCATGAGAGAGCCCAGAGACTCAGGAAAAGGAGAGCATGGCCCACTCACGGAGAGACTAACCTGTGGGCACCGCCAAGCCATGGGGAAGGATCAATGTGCCTACTGCAGGAAAGAAGGACACTGGAAAAATCAGTGTCTTGAAACCCCAGGAGAGGTGCACGACCCTCCACTAGAGTGGAGGGGCCTCATCTGCACCTAGAAAAATCAAGCAAGAGACAATCATGCTTGAAGAAGCTGAATGAAGGGGTCAGAGCTCTTTTTCCCTTCGCCACCATAAGCCCAGGCTAACTCTCCATGTAGGAGGCCAGCCAGTAAATTTCTTGGTGGACAGAGGGGCCACCTTCTTAGGTTCAGAAAGGAATACGGGCACATTTTCAAAGAAAAAAAAATGTGAATTACTGTGAGCTTATGATTCCTTCCACAGGTAACTCACACCAGAAAGTTTGCATGGATGTTAGGTGGGCTTCACAAGACAACAAAATAACAAATATTTATCTGCCCTTTGTCCCAGTTAGCCACGTGGTTATGATGGCACTGGCTCCTGGCTCAGCTGCTGAGCCAGTGAAGCAGTTATAGCAGGAGAAGACTAGGTGGCCGGTGGCCATCAACAGAAGGACCAAATCTCCACAGTGGGCTTCCTGTTTCAATATGGAGCCACGTATGTTACCTGCTGGACACCATCTCTATCCTGAGCTCATAATTGCCACCCCAGGTCTAGAATGCAGCACGCAGGTACACACTATATGAAACAGTCTCTGATTAACCCCTCTCAATCACTTGCTGACACTGGAGTCTGGATAATCCAGTACATTTACTTTCCAGATGAGAAAACTCACTCAAAAACACACAGGAGTTGGCCCAGAGACACACAACTTGTTAACAACAAAGTCATATTCACAACCAGCGTCTGGACCAAGAGCCCGGTGCCCCACAGAACTGTGCCCATCGAGCAGTTAATATCTCCTGGACTCTCAAAAGATCTGAGCTGACACCCACCCCACCCCCACCTCCTTGCAGCCCCCAAAGATTGTATTTCACAGGATGGCACCTGATCTGCAGCTTGCAGATAAGGACATATCTGATCAGAGAACACAGGGCCGAACAAGGGGGAGGAGGGAAGAATGGAGTACACCCTGGCCCAATACACCTTGAGGATGATGTTCCCAATCAGAGAAGCCAACCACAGAGAAGACCACATGGGCAGCCCCACGATGAGAAACGTCCCTCAAAGACCCATAGCCCTAGAGGGGACAACACTGGAGACACAGTGTGGGAACTGCGCCCGAACTGATCCTGCCACATCGAGGCATGACACTAAGAGAGTGCAGCAGAAGAGAAAGAAAACGGAGCATCAAAGTCCCCGGGGAATGCCAAAGGTGGACTTTGTGGTCAGGGCTCGGTGCCCCAAAAGACAGGACTGGAAAACACTCCTAGGGTTCACCACACAGTCCTTGTTCTTTTCTTTCTTGGTTAGTGTTGTTTTCCTTTAGTGTCATTGGATTTTGGTTGGGTTTTGTTTTCATTTTTCTTTGTTTTTTTTTCTTTTTGCTGCTTGGTTTAGCTCAGTCTTGTTTTGTGCATGTTATTACCTTTACAGGTCTGTCTAATTAAGAGAGGCTGGATGAAGAATCTGGAGGAGTAAACATGTGACCGGCCCTTTCCTTTGGGCATGGGAGTGAGGACGGTGGGGGGAAAGGAAGTGGTGTCAAGAAACCCAGAGACAAGGGAACAAGTGATGGAAATCGGTAGTGAGGGGGATGTAGGAGGCCTGGAAGGGCATGATCAAGGGAAATGTAACCAAGAGTAATCACTGAAACCCAAAAGAAGACTGAGCATGGCAGTGGGCACAAGAGGAAACAAAAGGGTATAGAAGAGTGAGCTGGGCAGCAAGGGCCAGTTATAGACGTCTAAATAAAGGCATGTACATATACTTACAAAGGGGCATCGGGAAATAGATCTATGTCCATATGTTCATAGATTTAGTATTAAGGTAGCAGAAGGACATAGGCCTCCGCTCATGGACTCCCTTATTGCAAGAACACTCTTCTATTAAATTGGCATTCTACGATGCTCACCTTCCCTACACGATCACTGACCACAAAGCGGCTTAATAAGCAAATGTGGTGAAGAAAGCCGATGGAGTCCAGCTACCAAAAGATATAGCGTGTGGGGTCTTAAAGGCTTGAAGTAAAAGAAGCAGCCATCTGGCTCAGAAGCAACAGAGCCCACATGGAGGAAGCATACCAGCCTGTGTGATCACAAAGTTTCAAAGGGATAAGGCAACAGGCATCATGAGAACAAAAAAATCTTATCATGGAGAATGAGAGGGGACTGCCGGGTATAGACCCAAAACCTATTTGCAGTGCACTGGACATCCCCTTACAGAAGGATCTCAGAGAGGAGATGAAAGAATACAGGGTATGAGACAGCAAAGATGAAACACAACTTTCCTCTAGTTCTTAATGCTTCCTCTTGCCCAACTATCATGATCCCAGTCCTCCCATACTAATCTGGCCAAAATAGAGAAGGTATTCTAGTACCGATAGGAATTTCAAACACGGGGAATCCACGGTGGATGGGCTCTTTAGGACCAGTGTTATGGGTGGAGATACTGGGAGGGTGGAGGAAGGGCTGGATGGAAAGTGGGAGCCGATTACAAGGATCATCATTGACCTCAAAAGAAAGGTGGGTGAAGATATGACAAAAGAATTAGTCCATTTCCAAGGATTGATGAGGGATGGGTGGCGGGCATTGAGGGGGAAAAAATGAGGAGCTGAGGCCAGGGGCTTGGGTGGAGAGTGGAGATTTTGAGAATAATGAGGGCAATTAATGTACAGATGTGCTTCAAACAGCTGATGTATATATGGATTGTGGTTAGTGTTCTAGGAGCCACTAATAAAAAGATCATAAAAGAAACAAAAATAATCTGGGCAGAGGGCTCATGCAATGGTCTCAGGCTGGATTAGATCAGTCAAAACATCTAGTGGAGTCACCTCACTCTGTGTCTATTCCTGAGTCAGGCATGAAACTTAGGGCCCACTGTCCCAGCAGCTGGCCAGTTAGGGTTGGGGTCTCTGAGGCCATTCCATAGGGGGAATGGTCTTCTGTCCTGCAGGGCCCACCCTCCTTTGTAAGTGTGCTGTCTGGGGCACGGCTTTCATGGAGTCCACCACATGGGAGCTCTACTACTCATGGGGGATTGGCAGGAAGCCTCTGCTCATGCGCACACACCACCAACTAGCTGGAGGATCTCCGTGAACAAAGCCTGAGGCAGACAACAAGCCCACTAACTGATGCTGTAAGAGATACAATCAGCATCCAGAAACCTGCAACTGGGAGTAAGAGGCAGCATACCTTGGTGCCAGCCCCTCCCACTCTAATCTACAAGGAGTGACATTGCAAAGCAGAGAGTTTTCATAAAGCACTGCCAGGACTGTGGAATTAGCAGTCTAATTTGTGAACATGGATACTCTGTGATCCAGAGGTACTACCTCCCCCCTTCCACTCAGGTGAGACAAAAAACCTTGCAAGCAGAAAGCCATGCATCTGAACAGTATCCACCAGCCACTCAAGGGCAGCCCTGTTGCCTCCAAAGAGCCTTCCTGAGTGAGAGAGAAATCACGCCGAAGCCTGGTCTGTCACTCAAGTGAGTTTTATGAGCGTTAGGGAGGCGTGGTGGGCAAGTCTGGCCGACCCCAGTGGCTGAATTGAATTTACATGGCCTAGGTTGGTCAATCCAGTTACTGGGCCCACCCAGGTAGACCTCCCCTTTGGCCAGAAACCTGGACCTCTGAGCATGCACAGGGTGCCTCTCCTAACTGGGCTCTTATCTTGGCCCTATGGGCATGCATAACGGATGCCCCAGTCCCTAGCATAGCTACCTAACATTTGCCCCCGTGAAGAGATATGGACCCAAATCTTTGGGGTACTGTGCGACGACATCTCTAGCTACTTCCTTCTGGCAAAAGGGGCGTGAGGGGCTTTGGGTCCATACCCTTCCTACACTGCTTTGAGGGGTTGTCCATTGAGGGCAACTTTATCCAGGATGGATAAGGTTGAGGTGGTCCAGGAGATGGTAGTCGTGGACCTGGCACACTTGGTTCAGAACCTTTAATCACCCGATAACTTCTGAGAAAAACAAACTGTCTAAAAGGTGAACAGTTTGACTGCGACAAGGCTAAGCTTGTGACGTGGCAGTGGCCTTGAAATTAGGTGAGTGTCACAGGAAACAAAAATAATCTTAGGATTACCAGACATGTGTGTTTGTTCATTGGAAGTACAGGAAGAGGGATAAAAGCATTCATACTTTCACCTAGGAGGGCACAGGTTTGGGCACTACTTGGTGCAGTGGGATCGCTGATTCATTTATGATGCTAAGATCTTGGACCCGGTGATAAGACCCATCCTTCTTTTTAACCCTATAACACTTCAATTTTAAATTTGGGAAAAAATTATTTTCTTTTTGTTGTGGATTTCATAGTTATTAATTTATATATATTTATATGTACATTTTTAAAAATTTATGGAAACATCATGCTCCGCGTTAGAGTTAAATGGAAATAATGGGCTAGTACAGGAGGAGTCAAAAGTGACGAAAATAGAGTAACTGCCTAAGTCATTTTGAATTTTCTTGGGTTGAATTGGAGTAAAGTCTTGTAAATTGCCCAGGGTCCAAATTCTCATGGTGCCTCCTACAATGGGTAGAATGTTCAGGGATGTTTCAGGGCTGGGAGATTAGTAACCCCTAAGTCCAGGATACCTTAGGGCAGGGGTCCTGAAACTGTTTACCCAGGGAGCCAGTTCACTGTCCCTCAGGCCATTGGAGGGACAGACTATAGTTTAAAAACAAAAATTATGAACAAATTCATATACACAATGCACATCTTGATTTGAAGCTCAAAAAAAAAAATAAATGGGGCACATACACCTGGCAGACAGGATCTATGTCCTCGGCTGTCTGCATGTGGCCAACAGGCTGTAGTTTGAGGACCCCTGCTCTAGGCGTTCACCAAGAGGATGTGGTTTCAACCCAAAAGCTTGGAGACTCTACAATTTGTTTAAAAGTGATGGGGCAGAAGGAGTCCCTGATTGACCCATGCAAGACTAGTTTTCCCATCCCCTATTACTAAGAGTTCATAGTTTTGGTTAAGGGGAACCAGGACATCCCGATCTGATTCCTTTAATTCAAGTGTGGGCTGACATTGCCACGAAGAAGCCTGCAAATATAAAAGACTTACTCCCTCCCTCAAAGAAAGGGTCCTCGTTTCCAAGGTTTCAGGAAACATCGCAGGACCGGAAAAACAAACGGTCCAAGTTCCCAAAAGCACATAGTTGGAGACCATCCCTCCCCGTCCCCCTCTCCCACCCTGTCCCCCTCTCCCCTCCCTTCACCTCCCCTCCTGATCTCTCTCCCCTAATCGGCTTTATCCCATTTTGCGGGAGAACTCTGGGAGTGGGAGAGCTGGCTTCAGACCCTTTGTTTCCACCCCCGCCCTATAAGGTTCCTAGGGGCCAGAAATAGAAAACTTCTAACAGGCCCTTATTGAGTCACTCCCTCCCCAGCCGGCTCCCCAACTCCATCCCCGCCCCCAACCAGCAGCCCCCCCCACACACAAGTACTGGTATGTCTTCCATACTCATCAGCCCACCTGGAATGTTTGCCAGCAACTTCTCCAGGTGCTGTTCACAACGGAGGAAGGGTAGCCCTTCCAGACAGAGGCCCAGTAAGCAGTCAGTGAAACTGATGGTCAGCGAGCGGGCACTCCCCACTTGAGAGAAACTCTTTTGGCCACTACACGAACAATGTGGGATCTCAATTCCTAGCAAGGCCCAGAGGGCTTTACCAGGTATCACCCGTTGCTCTTACATAACCCTCTGCGGAAGAGCTAGGAAACCTATGAATTTATCTAAGGTCAGTGAGAATTTTCAGGCTCTTATAAGAGAATGTCCGCCTTCCTTTCTAGAGTGGCTGATGGAAGCCTACGGGCTTTATACCCCTAACGGACAGGAGGCCCCGAGTACAGGAGGGAAATAAGTATTGCCTTTGTGACTCAGTCAATCTGCCTCAGACATGAAAATGAAGTGGGAAGGGTTTGAAGGGAAAAATCTTAGTGAATTGGTACAAGTGGCTCATTGAGTGTATAACAACAGAGATGACCCTAGCACGACAGAGACAAAGAAACTAGCTAATATACTAGTAATTGCCATGAGAGACCCCAGAGACTCATGAAAAGGAGAGCATGGCCCAATCACGGAGAGACTAACCTGAGGGCACCACCAAGCCATGGGGAAGGACCAATGTGCCTACTGCAGGAAAGAAGGACACTGGAAAAATCAGTGTCTTGAAAACCCCAGGAGAGGTTCAAGATCTTCCACAAGAGTGGACGGGCCTGATCTGCACCTAGAAAGACCCAAGCAAGAGACAATAATGCTTGAAGAAGCTCAATGAAGGGGTCAGGGCTCTGTTTCACTTCGCTGCCAAAAGCCCAGGCAAACTCTCCAAGTAGGAGGCCAGCCAGTAAATTTCTTGGTGGACACAGGGGCCACCTTCTCAGGTTCAGAAAGGAATTGGGGCATGTTTTCAAAAAGAAAGATGTGAATTACTGTGAGCCTACGATTCCTTCCACAGATAACTCACACCAGAAGGTTTGCATGGAGGTTAGGTGGGCTTCCCAAGACAACAAGATAACAAATATCTATCTGCCCTTTGTCCTAGTTAGCCACCTGGTTATGATGGCACTGGCTCCAGTCTCAGCTGCTGACCCAGTGAAGCAGTTATAGCAGGAGAAGACTAGGTGGCCCGTGGCCATCAACCTAAGGACCCAATCTCCGCAGTGGTCTTCCTGTTTCAATATGGAGCCATGTCTGTCACCTGCTGGACATCATTTCTCTCCCGAGCTCATAATTGCCGCCCCAGGTATAGAATGCAGCTCGCAGGTACACAGTATATGAAACAGTCTCTGATTAACCGCTCTCGATAACTTGCTGATATGGGAGTCTAGAAAATCCAGTATATTTACTTTCCAGATGAGAAAACTCACTCAAAAACACACAGGAGTTGACCCAGAGACACACAACTGGTTAACAACAAAGTCATATTCACAACCAGCGTCTGGACCAAGAGCACGGTGCCCCGCAGAACTGTGCCCATCGAGCAGTCAATATCTCCTGGACTCTCAAAAGATCTGAGCTGATACCCACCCACCCCCACATCCTTGCAGCCCCCAAAGATTATCTTTCACAGGATGGCACCAGATCTGAAGCTCGCGGAGAGAGATATATCTGATCAGAGAACACAGGGCAGAACAAGGGGGAGGAGGGGAGAATGGAGCACATCCTGGCCCAATACACCTTGAGGATGATGTTCCCATTCAGAGAAGCCAGTCCACAGAGAATACCACATGGGAAGCCCCACGATGAGAAACGTCCCTCAAAGACCCATAGCCCTAGAGGGGACAACACTGGAGACACAGTGTGGGAACTGCTCCCGAACGGATTCTGCCACATCGAGGTATGACACTAAGAGAGTGCAGCGGAAGAGAAAGAAAACGGAGCATCAAAGTCTTTGGGGAATGCCAAAGGTGGACTTGTGGTCAGGGCTTCGGGCCCCAACAGACTGGACTGGAAAACACTCCTAAAGTTCACCACACAGTCCTTGTACTTTCCTTTCGTGAATAGTGTTGTTTTCTTTTAATGTCATTGGATTTTGTTTGGGTTTTGTTTTCATTTTTGTTTGTTTTTTTTCTTTTTGCTGCTTGGTTTCGCTCAGTCTTTTTTTTGTGCACGTTATTACCTTTACAGGTTTGTCTAATTAAGAGAGGCTGGATGAAAAATCTGGAGGAGTAAACATGTGACCGGCCCTTTCCATTGGGTGTGGGAGTGAGCAGGGTGGGGGGAAAGGAAGTGGTGTAAAGAAACCCAGAGACAAGGGAACAACAAGCGATGGAAATCGGTGGTGAGGGGGATGTAGGAGGCCTGGTAGGGTATGATCAAGGGTAATGTAACCGAGAGAAAATGCTGAAACCCAAAGGAAGACTGAGCATAGCAGTGGGCACAAGAGGAAAATCAAAGGGTATAGAAGAGTGAGTTGGGAAGCAAGGGCCACTTATTGACGTCTAAATAAAGACATGTACATATATTTACAAAGGGGCATGGGGAAATAGATCTATGTCCATATGTTTATAGATTTAGTTTTAAGGTAGCAAATGGACATTGGTCCTCCGCTCAAGGACTCCCTCATTGCAACAACACTGTTTTATAAAATTGGCATTCTACGATGCTCACCTTCCCTACACGATCACTGACCACAAAGCGGCTGCATAAGCAAATGTGGTGAAGAAAGCCGATGGTGTCCAGCTACCAAAAGATATAGCGTGTGGGGTCTTAAAGGCTTGAAGGTAAAGAAACAACCATCTAGCTCAGAAGCAACAGAGACAACATGGAGGAAGCATACCAGCCTGTGTGATCACAAAGGTTCAAAGGGATAAGGCAAGAGGCATCATGAGAACAAAAAAAATCTTATCATGGAGAATGAGAATGGACTGCCGGGTATACACCCAAAACCTAATTGAAGTGCACCTGATATCCCCTACAGAAGGATCTCAGAGAGGAGATTAAAGAATACAGGGTATGAGACAGCATAGATGAAACACAACTTTCCTCTAGTCCTTAATGCTTCCTCTTGCCCCACTATCATGAACCCAATTCTACCATAATAATCTGGCCAAACTAGGGAAGTATTCTAGTACCGATAGGAATTTCAAACACGGGGAATCCAGGGTGGATGGGCCCTTTAGGACCAGTGTTATGAGTGGAGATACTGGGAAGGTGGAGGAAGGGCAGGATGGAAAGTGGGAACAGATTACAAGGATCTTCACTGACCTCAAAAGAAAGGTGGGTGAAGATATGACAAAAGAATTAGTCCATTTCCAAGGATTGATGAGGGATGGGTGGCGGGCATTGAGGGGGGAAAAAATGAGGAGCTGAGCCCAGGGGCTTGGGTGAAGAGTAGATATTTTGAGAATAATGAGGGCAATTAATGTACAGATGTGCTTCAAACAGCTGATGTATATATGGATTGTGTTTAGTGTTGTAAGAGCCCCTAATAAAAAGATCATAAAAGAAACAAAAATAATCTGGAGAGAGGGCTCATGCAAGGATGATCTCAGGCTGCATTAGACCAGTCAAAACAGCTACTGGAGTCACCTCACCCTGTGTCTATTCCTGAGTCAGGCATGATGCTTAGGGCCCACAGCCCCAGTAGCTGGCCAGTCAGGGAGGAGGGTCTCTGAGGCCATTCCACAGGGGGAATGGTCCTCTGTATCCTGCAGGGCCCACCCTCCTTTGTAAGCGTGCTTTCTGGGACACGGCTTTCATGGACTCCACACCATGGGAGCTCTACTACTCATGGGGGATTGGCAGGAAGCCTCTGCTCATGCACACACACCACCAACTAGCTGGAGGATCTCTGTGAACAAAGCCTGAGGCAGACAATAAGCCCATTAATTGATGCTGTAAGAGATACAATCAGCATCTAGAAACCTGCAAGTGGGAGTAAGAGGCAGCATACCTTGGTCCCAGCCCCTCCCACTCTAATCTACAAGGACTGACATTGCAAAGCAGAGGGTTTTCATAAAGCACTTCCAGGACTGTGGAATGAGCAGCCTCCTTTGTGGACATGGATACTCTGTGATCCAGACGTACTACCTCCTCCCTTCCAGTCAACTGAGACAAAAACCCTTGCAAGCAGAAAGCCAAGCATCTGAACAGTATACACCAGCCACTTATGTGCAGCCTTACTGCCTCCAAAGAACCTTCCTGAGTGAGAGAGAAATCACGCAGAAGCCTGGTCTGTCACTCAAGTGAGTTTTATTAGCGCTCGGGGGTCGTGGTGGGTGAGTCTGGCTGACCCGAGTGGCTGAATTGATTTTACATGGCCTAAGTAGGTCAATCCAGGTATAGGACCCATGCAGGTGTACCTCCCCTTCATGGCCAGAAACCTGCACCTGTGAGCATGCACAGGGTGCCTCTCCTAACTGGGCTCTTATCTTGGCCCTATGGGCATGCATAACGGATGCCCCAGTCCCTAGCATAGCTACCTAACATTTGCCCCCATGAAGAGATATGGAACCAAATCTTTGGGGTACTGGGCGACGACATCTCTAGCTACTTCCTGCTGGAAAAAGGGGCGTGGTGGGGCTTTGGGTCCATACCCTTCCTACACTGCTGGGAGGGGTTGTCCATTGAGGGCAACTTTATCCAGGATGGATAAGGTTGAGGTGGTCCAGGAGATGGTATTCGTGGACCTGGTACACTTGGTTCAGAAGGTTTAGTCACCCGATAACTTCTGGGAAAAAAAACTGTCTAAAAGGTGAACAGTTTGACTACGACAAGGCTAAGCTTGTGACTTGGCACTGGCCTTGAAATTAGGTGAGTGTCACAGGAAACAAAAAAAATCTTAGGATTACCAGACATGTTTGTTTGTTCATTGGAAGTACAGGAAGAGGGATAAAACATTCACACTTTCCCCTAGGAGGGCACAGGTTTGGGCACTACTAGGTGCAGTGGGATCACAGATTCATTTATGATGCTAAGGTCTTGGACCCGCTGATAAGACCCATCCTTCTTTTTAACCCTATAACGCTTCAATTTTAATTTTGGGAAAAAATTATTTTCTTTTTGTTGTGGATTTTCATAGTTATAAAAATGTATGTATATATTTAATATATACATTTTTTTAAATGTTATGAAAACATCATGCTCCGAGTTATAGAGTTAAATGGAAATAATGGGCTAGTCCAGGAGGAGTCAAAAATGACCAAAATAGAGTAACTGCCTAAGTCATTTTGAATTTTCTTGGCTTCAATTGGAGTAAAGGCTTGTAAATTACCCGGGGTCCAAATTCCGATGGTGCCTCCTACAACGGGTAGAATGTTCAGGGATGTTTCAGGGCTAGGAAATTAGTAAACCCTAAGTCCAGGATACCTTAGGGCAGGGGTCCTGAAACTGTTTACCGAGGGGGCCAGTGCATTGTCCCACAGGCCTTTGGAGGGACAGACTATAGTTTAAAAAAAACAAAAGTTACGAATAAATTCATGTGCACACTGCACATATTGATTTGAAGTCCAAAAAAAATAAATAAATGGGGCACATACACCCGGCAGAAAGGATCAATGACCTCGGCTGTCTGCATGTGGCCCACAGGTTGTAGTTTGAGAACCCCTGCTCTAGGCGTCCACCAAGAGGATTTGGTTTCAACCCAAAAGCTTGGAGACTCTACAATTTGTTTAAAAGTGATGGGGCAAAAGGAGTCCCTGATTGACCCACGCAAGACTAATTTTCCCATCCCCTATTACCAAGAGTTCGTAGTTATGGTTATGGGGAACCAGGACATCCCGATTTGATCCCTTTAATTCAAGTGTGGGCTGACATTGCCACTAAGAAACCTACAAATATAAAAGACTTACTCCCTCCCTCAAAGAAAGGGTCCTTGTTTCCAAGGTTTCAGGAAACATGGCAGGACCGGAAAAACAAACGGTCCAAGGTCCCAAAAGCTCATAGGTGGAGGCCATTCCTCCCCGTACCCCTATCCCACCTCCTCCCCCTCCTCCCTCCCTTCACCTCCGCTCCCCCCCCCCCCGATCTCTCTCCCCTAATCGGCTTTATCCCATTTTGCAGGAGAACTCTGGTAGTGGGAGAGCTGGCTTCAGACCCTTTGGTTCCAACACCGCCCTATAAGGTTTTAGGGGCCAGAAATAGAAAACTTCTAACAGGCCCTTATTGAGTCACTCCCTCCTCAGCCGGCTCTGCAACCCCATCCCCGCCCCCTACCAGCAGCCCCCAACACACACTAGTACTGGTATGTCTTCCATACTCATCAGCCCACCTGGAATGTTTTCCAGCAACTTCTCCAGGTGCTGTTCACCACGGAGCAAGGGTAGCCCTTCCAGACAGAGGCCCAGTAAGCAGTCAGTGAACCTGATGGTCAGCGAGCGGGCACTCCCCACTTGAGAGAATCTCTTTTGGCCTCTACACGAACAATGTGGGATCTCAATTCCTAGCAAGGCCCAGAGCGCATTACCAGGTATCACCCGTGCTCTTACATGACCCTCTGCGGAAGAGCTAGGAAACCTATGAATTTATCTAAGGTCAGTAGAATTTTCAGGCTCTTATAAGAGAATGTCCGCCTGCCTTTCTAGAGTGGCTGATGGAAGCCTACGGGCTTTATACCCCTAACGGTCCGGAGGCCACGAGTACAGGAGGGCAATAAGTATTGCCTTTATGACTCAGTCAATATGCCTCAGACATGAAAAAACGTGGGAAGGGTTTGAAGGGAAAAGTCTTAGTGATTTAGTACACGTGGCTCATTGAGTGTATAACAACAGAGATGACCCTAGCATGACAGAGACAAAGAAATTAGCTAAAATACTAGTAATTGCCATGAGAGACCCCAGAGACTCAGGAAAAGGAGAGCATGGCCCACTCACGGAGAGACTAACCTGTGGGCAGCGCCAAGCCATGGGGAAGGACCAATGTGCCTACTGCAGGAAAGAAGGACACTGGAAAAATAAGTGCCTTGAAAACCCCAGGAGAGGTGCAAGACCTTCCACAAGAGTGGACGGGCCTCATCTGCACCTAGAAAGACCCAAGCAAGAGACAATAATGCTTGAAGAAGCTCAATGAAGGGGTCAGGGCTCTGTTTCCCTTCGCAGCCAAAAGCCCAAGCTAACTCTCCATGTAGGAGGCCAGCCAGTAAATTTCTTGGTGGACACAGGGGCCACCTTCTCAGCTTCAGAAAGGAATATGGGCACGTTTTCAAAAAGAAAGATGTGAATTACTGTGAGTCTATGATTCCTTCCACAGATAACTCCCACCAGAATGTTTGCATGGAAGGTAGGTGGGCTTCCGAAGACAACAAGATAACAAATATCTATCTGCACTTTTTCCCAGTTAGCCACCTGGTTATGATGGCACTGGTTCCTGGCTCAGCTGCTGAGCCAGTGAAGCAGTTATAGCAGGAGAAGTCTAGGTGGCCCGTGGCCATCAACAGAAGGACCAAATCTCCACAGTGGTCTTCCTTTATCAAAATGGAGCCACGTATGTCACCTGCTAGACACCATTTCTATTCCGAGCTCATAATTGCCGCCCCAGGTATAGAATGCAGCTCGCAGGTACACACTATATGAAACAGTCTCTGATTAACCCCTCTCGATAACTTGCTGACATGGGAGTCTGGATAATCCAGTACATTTACTTTTCAGATGAGAAAACTCACTCAAAAACACACAGGAGTTGACCCAGAGACACACAACTGGTTAACAACAAGGTCATATTCACAACCAGCGTCTGGACCAAGAGCCCGGTACCCCACAGAACTGTGCCCATTGAGCAGTCAATATCTCCTGGAATCTCAAAAGATCTGAGCTGATACCCACAATCCCCCCACATCCTTGCAGCCCCCAAAGATTCTCTTTCACAGGATGGCACCAGATCTGAAGCTCGCGGAGAGGGACATATCTGATCAGAGAACACAGGGCAGAACAAGGGGGAGGAGGGGAGAATGGAGCACATCCTGGCCCAATACACCTTGAGGATGATGTTCCCAATCAGAGAAGCCAGTCCACAGAGAAGACCACATGGGCAGCCCCACGATGAGAAACGTCCCTCAAAGACCCAAGCCCTAGAGGGGACAACACTGGACACACAGTGTGGGAACTGTGCCCGAACTGATCCTGCCACCTCGAGGCATGACACTAAGAGAGTGCAGCGGAAGGGAAAGAAAAAGGAGCATCAAAGTCCTTGGGGAATGCCAAAGGTGGACTTTGTGGTCAGGGTTCGGTGCCCCCACAGACTGGACTGGAAAACACTCCTAAAGTTCATCACACAGTACTTGTACTTTCCTTTCGTGGTTAGTGTTGTTTTCTTTTAGTGTCATAGGATTTTGGTTGGGTTTTGTTTTCATTTTTCTTTTTTGTCGCTTGGTTTTGATCAGTCTTATTTTGTGCATGTTATTACGTTTACAGGTCTGTCTAATTAAGAGAGGCTGGATGAACAATCTGGAGGAGCAAACATGTGACCGGCCCTTTCCATTGCGCATGGGAGTGAGCACGGTGGGGTAAAGGAAGTGGTATCAAGAAATCCAGAGACAAGGGAACAACAAGTGATGAAAATCGGTGGTGAGGGGGAAGTAGGAGGCCTGGTAGGGCGTGATCAAGGGTAATGTAACCAAGAGGAATTACTGAAACCCAAAGGAAGACTGAGCATGGCAGTGGGGACAAGAGGAAAATCAAAGGGTATAGAAGAGTGTGCTGGGAAGCAAGGGCCAGTTATAGAAGTCTAAATAAAGTCATGTACATATATTTACAAAGGGGAATGGCGAAATAGATCTATGTCCATATGTTTATAGATTTAGTATTAAGGTAGCAAATGTACATTGGGCCTCCGCTCAAGGATTCCCTCTTTGCGAGAACACTGTTTTATAAAATTGGCATTCTATGATGCTCACCTTCCCTACACGATCACTGACCACAAAGCGGCTGCATAAGCAAATGTGGTGAAGAAAGCCGATGGTGTCCAGCTACCAAAAGATATAGCGTGTTGGGTCTTAATGGCTTGAAGGTAAAGGAGCAACCATGTAGCTCAGAAGCAACCGAGCCCACATGGAGGAAGCATACCAGCCTGTGTGATCACAAAGTTTCAAAGGGATAAGGCAACAGGCATCATGAGAACAAAAAAATCTTATCATAGAGCCTGAGAGGGGACAGCCGGGTATACACCCAAAAGCTATTTGCAGTGCACTGGACATCCCCATACAGAAGGATCTCACAAAAGAGATTAAAGAATACAGGGTATGAGACAGCAAAGACGAAACACAACTTTCCTCTAGTTCTTAATGCTTCCTCTTGCCCCACTATCATGAACCCAGTTCTACCATACTAATCTGGCCAAACTAGAGAAGGTATTCTAGTACCGATAGGAATTTCAAACACGGGTAATCCAGGGTGGATGGGCCCTTTAGGACCAGTGTTATGAGTGGAGATACTGGGAAGGTGGAGGAAGGGTAGGATTGAAAGTGGGAACCGATTACAAGGATCTTCATTGACCTCAAAAGAAAGGTGGGTGAAGATATAACAAAAGAATTAGTACATTTCCAAGGATTGATGAGGGATGGGTGGCGGACATTGAAGGGGGACAAATGAGGAAATGAGGCCAGGGGGTTGGGTGGAGAGTGGATATTTTGAGAATAATGAGGCAATTAGTGTACAGATGTGCTTCAAACAGCTGATGTATATATGGATTGTGGTTAGTGTTTAAGAGCCCCTAATAAAAAGATCATAAAAGAAACAAAAATAATCTGGGCAGAGGGCTCATGCAAGGATGATCTCAGGCTGGATTAGACCAGTCAAAACAGCTACTGGAGTCACCTCACCCTGTGTTTATTCCTGAGTAAGGCATGAAGCTTAGGGCCCACAGCCCCAGCAGCTGACCAGTGAGGGAGGTGGGTCTCTGAGGCCATTCCACAGGGGGAATGGTCCTCTGTATTGCAGGGCCCACCCTTCTTTGTAAGCATGCTGTCTGGGGTACGGCTTACATGGAGTCCACACCATGGGAGCTCTACTACTCATGGGGGATTGGCAGGAAGCCTCTGCTTATGCCACACACCAACAACAAGCTGGAGGATCTCTGTGAACAAAGCCTGAGGCAGACAACAAGCCCACTAACTGATGCTGTAAGAGATACAATCAGCATCCAGAAACCTGCAACTGGGAGTAAGAGGCAGCATACCTGGGTCCAAGCCCCTCCTACTCTAATCTACAAGGAGTGACTTTGCAAACCAGAGGGTTTCATAAAGCACTTCCAGGACTGTGGAATGAGCAGCCTCATTTGTGGACATGGATACTCTGTGATCCAGACGTACTACCTCCTCCCTTCCAGTCAGCTGAGACAAAAACCCTTGCAAGCAGAAAGCCATGCATCTGAACAGTATCCACCAGCCACTCATGTGCAGCCCTGCTGCCTCCAATGAGCCTTCTTGAGTGAGAGAGATATCACGCAGAAGCCTGGTCTGTCACTAAAGTTAGTTTTATGAGCGCTAGGGAGGCGTGGTGGGCAAGTCTAGCCGACCCCAGTGGCTGAATTGAATTTACATGGCCTAGGTTGGTCACTCCAGGTACAGGACCCACCCAGGTGTACCTCCCCTTCATGGCCAGAAACCTGCACATCTGAGCATGCACAGGGTGCTTTTCCTAACTGGGTTCTTATCTTGGCCCTATGGGCATGCATAACGGATGCCCCAGTTCCTAGGATAGCTACTTAACAGTTGCCCCCTTTAAGAGATATGGACCCAAATCTTTGGGGTACTGGGCGACGACATCTATAGCTGCTTCCTGCTGGCAAAATGGGCGAAGTGGGGCTTTGGGTCCACACCCTTCCTACACTGCTGGGAGGGCTTGTCCATTGAGGGCAACTTAATCCAGGATGGATAAAGTTGAGGTAGTCCAGGAGGTGGTAGTCATGGACCTGGCACACTTGGTTCAGAAGCTTTAGTCACCCGATAACTTCTGGGAAAAACAAACGGTCTAAAAGGTGAACAGTTTGACTTCGACAAGGGCAAGCTTGTGTGGTGGCAGTAGCCTTGAAATTAGATGAGTGTCACAGGAAAAAAAAATCTTAGGATTACCAGACATGTGTGTTTGTTCATTGGAAGTACAGGAAGAGGGATAAAAGCATTCACACTTTCCCCTAGGAGGGCACAGGTTTGGGCACTACTTGGTGCAGTGGGATCACTGATTCATTTATGATTCTAAGGTCTTGGACCTGCTGTTAAGACCCATCCTTCTTTTTAACCCTATAACGCTTCAATTTTAATTTTGGGAAAAAATTATTTTCTTTTTGTTGTGGACTTTCATTTTAATATATATATATATATATATATATATATATATATATATATATATATATATATATATTGATATATACATTTTTAAAAATGTTATGAAAACATCATGCTCCGTGTTATAGAGTTAAATGAAAATAATGGACTAGTACAGGTGGAGTCAAAAGTGACCAAAAGAGAGTAACTACCCTAAGTCATTTTGAATTTTCTTGGGTTCAATTGGAGTAAAGGCTTGTAAATTACCCGGGGTCCAAATTTCCATGGTGCCTCCTACAACGGGTAGAATGTTCAGGAATGTTTCAGGGCTGGGAGATTAGTAACACCTAAGTCCAGTATACCTTAGGGCAGGGTCCTAAAACTGTTTACCCAGGGGGCTAGTTCACTGTCCCTCAGGCCATTGGAGGGACAGACTATAGTTTAAAAAAAAACAAAAATTACGAACAAATTCATGTGCACACTGCACATTTTGATTTGAAGTTCAAAAAAAAAATAAATGGGGCACATACACCCGTCAGAAAGGATCAATGACCTCGGCTGTCTGCATGTGGCCCACAGGCTGCACTTTGAGGACCCCTGCTCTAGGCATTCACCAAGACGATGTGGTTTCAGCCCCAAAGCTTGGAGACTCTATAATTTGTTTAAAAGTGATGGGGCAGAAGGAGTCCCTGATTGACCCACGCAAGACTAGCTTTCCCATCCCCAATTACTAAGAGTTCATAGTTATGGTTATGGGGAACCAGGACATCCCGATGTGATCCCTTTAATTCAAGTGTGGGCTGACATTGCCACTAAGAAGCCTGCAAATATAACGACTTACTCCCTCCCTCAAAGAAAGGGTCCTTGTTTCCAAGGTTTCAGGAAACATGGCAGGACCGGAAAAACAAACGATCCAAGTTCCCAAAACCACATAGGTGGAGGCCATCCCTCCCAGGCCCCCTCCCTCACCTCCTCCCTCTCCACCATCCCTTCCCCTCCCTCTCCCCCTCCCTTCCACTCCCCTCCCATCCGGACCTCTCCCCCTAATCGGCTTTATCCCATTTTGCAGGAGAACTCTGGGAGTGGGAGAGCTGGCTTCAGACCCTTTGGTTCCACCCCTGCCCTATAAGGTTTCTAGGGGCCAGAAATAGAAAACTTCTAACAGGCCCTTATTGAGTCACTCCCTCCCCCCCCCCGGCATCCCTACCTCACCCCCACCCCCAACCAGCAGCCCCTCATACACACTAGTACTGGTATGTCTTCCATACTCATCAGCCCACCTGGAATGATTGCCAGCAACTTCCCCAGGTGCTGTTCACAAAGGAGTAAGGTAGCCCTTCCAGACAGAGGCCCTGTAAGCAGTCAGTGAACCTGATGGTTAGCGAGCGGGCACTCCCCACTTGAGAGAAACTCTTTTGGCCACTACATGAACAATGTGGGATCTCAATTCCTAGCAAGGCCCAGGGGCTTTACCAGGTATCACCCGTTGCTCTTACACGACCCTCTGCGGAAGAGATAGGAAACCAATGAATTTATCTAAGGTCAGTGAGAATTTTCAGGCTCTTATAAGAGAATGTCAGCCTTCCTTTCTAGAGTGGCTGATGGAAGCCTACGGGCTTTATACCACTAACGGCCCGGAGGCCCCGAAAACAGGAGGGCAATAAGTATTGCCTTTATGACTCAGTCAGTCTGCCTCAGCCATGAAAAAGAAGTGGGAAGGGTTTGAAGGGAAAAATCTTAGTGATTTGGTACAAGTGGCTCATTCAGTGTATAACAACAGAGATGACCATAGCACGACAGAGACATAGAAACTAGCTAATATACTAGTAATTGCCATGAGAGACCCCAGAGACTCAGGAAAAGGAGATAATGGCCCACTCACAGAGAGACTAACCTGTGAGCACCGCCAAGCCATGCGGAAGGATCAATGTGCCTACTGCAGGAAAGAAGGACACTGGAAAAATCAGTGCCTTGAAAACCCCAGGAGAGGTGCACGACCCTCCACTAGAGTGGACGGGCCTCATCTGCACCTAGAAAGACCCAAGCAAGAGACAATAATGCTTGAAGAAGCTGAATGAAGGGGTCAGGGCTCTGTTTCACTTCGCCTCCAAAATCCCAGGCTAACTCTCCTTGTAGGAGGCCAGCTAGTAAATTTCTTGGTGGACACAGGGGCCACCTTTTCAGGTTCAGAAAGGAATTGGGGCATGTTTTCAAAAAGAAAGATGTGAATTACTGTGAGCCTATGATTCCTTCCACAGATAACTCACACCAGATGGTTTGCATGGAGGGTAGGTGAGCTTCCCAAGACAACAAATATCTATCTGCCTTTTGTCCCAGTTAGCCACCTGGTTATGATGGCACTGGCTCCTGGCTCAGCTGCTGAGCCAGTGAAGCAGTTATAACAGGAGAAGACTAAGTGGCCGGTGGCCATCAACGGAAGGACCAAATATCCACAGTGGGCTTCCTGTTTCAATATGGAGCCACGTATGTCAGCTGCGGGACACAATCTCTATCCTGAGCTCATAATTGCCACCCCAGGTCTAGAATGCAGCGCGCAGGTACACACTATATGAAACAGTCTCTGATTAACCCCTCTCGATAACTTGCTGACATGGGAGTCTGGATAATCCAGTACATTTACTGTCCAGATGAGAAAACTCACTCAAAAACAAACAGGAGTTGGCCCAGAGACACACAACTGGTTAACAACAAAGTCATATTCACAACCAGCGTCTGCACCAAGAGCCCGGTGCCCCACAGAACTGTGCCCATTGAGCAGTCAATATCTCCTGGACTCTCAAAAGATCTGAGCTGACACCCACCCCCCCCACCTCCTTGCTGCCCCCAAAGATTGTATTTCACAGGATGGCACCGGAACTGCAGCTTGCGGAGAGGAACTTATCTGATCAGAGAACACAGGGCAGAACAAGGGGGAGGAGGGGAGAATGGAGCACATCCTAGCCCAATACACCTTGAGGATGATGTTCCCAATCAGAGAAGCCAGTCCACAGAGAAGACCACACGGGCAGCCCCACGATGAGAAACATCCCTCAAAGACCCATAGCCTTAGAGGGGACAACACTGGAGACACAGTGTGGGAACTGCGCCCGAACTGATCCTGCCACATCGAGGCATGACACTAAGAGAGTGCAGCGGAAGAGAAAGAAAACGGAGCATCAAAGTCCCCGGGGAATGCCAAAGGTGGACTTTGTGGTCAGGGCTCGGTGCCCCAACACACTGGACTGGAAAACACTCCTATAGTTCACCACACAGTCCTTGTACTTTTCTTTCTTGGTTAGTGTTGTTTTCTTTTAGTGTCATTGGATTTTGGTTGGGTTTTGTTTTCATTTTTGTTTGTTTTTTTTTTCTTTTTGTTGCTTGGTTTTGCTCAGTTTTGTGTTGTGCATGTTATTACCTTCACAGGTCTGTTTACTTAAGAGAGGCTGGATGAAGAATCTGGAGGAGTAAACATGTGACCGGACTTTTCCATTGGGCATGGGAGTGAGGACGGTGGGGGTAAAGGAAGTAGTGTCAAGAAACCCAGAGACAAGGGAACAACAAGTGATGGAAATCGGTGGTGAGGGAGATTAGGAGGCCTGGAAGGGTGTGATCAAGGGTAATGTAACCAAGAGAAATTACTAAAACCCAAAGGAAGACTGAGCATGGCAGTGGGCACAAGAGGAAAATCAAAGGGTATCGAAGAGTGAGCTGGGAAGCAAGGGCCAGTTATAGACGTCTAAATAAAGGCATGTACATATATTTACAAAGGGGCATGGAGAAATAGATCTATGTCCATATGTTTATAGATTTAGTATTAAGGTAGCAGATGGACATAGGGCCTGCGCTCAAGGACTCCCTCATTGCGAGAACACTGTTTTATTAAATTGGAATTCTATGATGCTCACTTTCCCTACACGATCACTGACCACAGAGCGGCTGCATAAGCAAATGTGGTGAAGAAATCCGATAGTGTCCAGCTACCAAATGATATAGCGTGTGGGGTCTTAAAGGCTTCAAGGTAAAGAAGCAGCCATCTGGCTCAGAAGCAACAGAGCCCACATGGAGGAAGGATACCAGCCTGTGTGATCACAAAGTTTCAAAGGGATAAGGCAACAGGCATCATGGGAACAAAAAAATCTTATTATGGAGAATGAGAGAGGACTGCCGGGTATAGACTCAAAACCTATTTACAGTGCACTGGGCATCCCCTTACAGAAGGAGCTCAGAGAGGAGATTAAAGAATACAGGGTATGAGACAGCAAAGATGAAACACAACTTTCCTCTAGTTCTTAATGCTTCCTCTTGCCCCTCTGTCATGATCCCAGTTCTACCATACTAATCTGGCCAAAGTAGAGAAGGTATTCTAGTACCGATAGGAATTTCAAACACGGGTAATCCAGGGTGGATGGGCCCTTTAGGACCAGTGTTATGAGAGGAGATACTGGGAAGGTGGAGGAAGGGCAGGATGGAAAGGGGGAACCGATTACAAGGATCTTCATTGAACTCAAAAGAAAGGTGGGTGAAGATATGACAAAAGAATTAGTACATTTAAGGATTGAGGAGGGATGGGTGGCGGGTATTGAGAGGGGAAAAATGAGGAGCTGAGGCCAGGGGCTTGAGTGGAGAGTGGATATTTTGTGAATAAGGAGGGCAATTAATGTACAGATGTGCTTCAAACAGATGATGTATTTATGGATGTGGTTAGTGTTGTAGGAGCCCCTAATGAAAAGATCATAAAAGAAACAAAAATAATCTGGGCAGAGGGCTCATGCAAGGATGATCTCAGGCTGGATTAGACCAGTCAAAACAGCTACTGGAGTCGCCTCACCCTGTGTCTATTCCTGAGTCAGGCATGAAGCTTAGGGCCCACAGCCCCAGCAGCTGGCCAGTGAGAGAGGTGGGTCTCTGAGGCCATTCTACAGGGGGAATTGTCCTCTGTACTGCAGGGCCCACCTTCCTTTGTAAGAGTGCTCTCTGGGGCACGGCTTTCATGGAGTCCACACCATGGGAGCTCTACTACTCATGGGGGATTGGTAGGAAGCCTCCGCTCATGCGCACACACCACCAACTAGCTGGAGGATCTCCGTGAACAAAGCCTGAGGCAGACAACAAGCCCACTAACTGGTTTTGTAAGAGATACAATCAGCATCCAGAAACCTGCAACTGGGAGTAAGAGGCAGCATACCTTGGTCCCAGCCCATCCCACTCTAATCTACAAGGAGTGATATTGCAAAGCAGAGGGTTTTCATAAAGCACTGCCAGGACTGTGGAATGAGCAGCCTCATTTGTGGACATGGATACTCTGTGATCCAGACATACTACCTCCTCCCTTCCAGTCAGCTGAGACAAAAACCCTTGCAAGCAGAAAGCCATGCATCTAAACAATACCCACCAGACACTCATGTGCAGCCCTGCTGCCTCCAAACAGCCTTCCTGAGTGAGAGAGAAATCATGCAGAAGTCTGGTCTGTCACTCAAGTGAGTTTTATGAGCGTTAGGGAGGCGTGGTGGGCAAGTCTGGCCGACCCCAATGGCTGAATTGAATTTACATGGCCTAGGTTGGTCAATCCAGGTACAGGACCCACCCAGGTGTACCTCCCCTTCATGGCCAGAAACCTGGACCTCTGAGCATGCACAGGGTGCCTCTCCTAACTGGGCTCTTATCTTGGCCCTATGGGCATGCATAATGGATGCCCCAGTCCCTAGGATACCTACCTAACATTTGCCCCCCTGAAGAGATATGGACCCAAATCTTTGGGGTACTGGGCGACGACATCTCTAGCTACTTCCTGCTGGGAAAAGGGGTGAGGTGGGGCTTTGGGTCCATACCCTTCCTACACTGCTGGGAGGGGTTGTCCATTGAGGGCAACTTTATCCAGGATGGATAAGGTTGAGGTGGTCCAGGAGATGGTAGTCGTGGACCTGGCACACTTGGTTCGGAAGCTTTAGTCACCCGATAACTTCTGGGAAAAACAAACGGTCTAAAAGGTAAACAGTTTGACTTCGACAAGGCTAAGCTTGTGAGTTGACAGTGGCCTTGAAATTAGGTGAGTGTCACAGCAAACAAAAAATATGTTAGGAATACCAGACATGTGTGTTTGTTCATTGGAAGTACAGGAAGAGGGATAAAAGCATTCACACTTTCCCCTAGGAGGGCACAGGTTTGGGCACTACTAGGTGCAGTCGGATCACTGATTCATTTATGATGCTAAGGTCTTGGACCCGCTGATAAGACCCATCCTTCTTTTTAAACCTATAACGCTTCAATTTTAATTTTGGGAAAAAATTATTTTCTTTTTGTTGTGGACTTTCATAGTTATAAATATATATATATGAATATATACATTTTTTAATGTTATGAAAACAACATGCTTCGCATTATAGAGTTTAATGGAAATAATGGGCTAGTACAGGAGGAGTCAAAAGTGACCATAATAGAGTAACTGCCTAAGTCATTTTGAATTTTCTTGGGATCAATTGGAGTAAAGGCTTGTAAATTACCCGGGGTCCAAATTACCATGGTGCCTCCTCCAACGGGTAGAATGTTCAGGGATGTTTCAGGGCTGGGAGATTAATAACCCCTAAGTCCAGGATACCTTAGGGCAGGGGTCCTGAAACTGTTTACCCAGGGGGCCAGTTCACTATCCCTCAGGCCTTTTGAAGGAAAGACTATAGTTTAAAAAAACAAATATTACGAACAAATTCATGTGCACACTGCACATATTGATTTGAAGTTCAAAAAAAAAATAAATTGGGCACATACACCCGGCAGAAAGGATCAACGTCCTCGGCTGTCTGCATGTGGCCCACAGATTGTAGTTTGAGGACCCCTGCTCTCGGCATTCACCAAGAGGATGTGGTTTCAACCCAAAAGCTTGGAGACTCTACAATTTGTTTAAAAGTGATGGGGCAGAAGGAGTCCCTGATTGACCCACGCAAGACTAGTTTTCCCATCCCCTATTACTAAGAGTTCATAGTTATGGTTAAAGGGAACCAGGATATCCCGATATGATCCCGATACTTCAAGTGTGGGCTGACATTGCCACTAAGAAGCCTGCAAATATAAAATACTTACTCCCTCCCGCAAAGAAAGGGCCCTTGTTTCCAAGGTTTCAGGAAACATGGAAGGACCGGAAAAACAAACGGTCCAAGTTCCCAAAACCACATAAGTGGAGGCCATCTCTCCCCATCACCCTCCCCCTCCCCTACCCCTCCCCTCCCCTCCCCTCCCGTCCTCTCCCCTCCCCTCCCCCTCCCCTCCCCTCCCCTCCCCTCCCCTCCCCTCACGATCTCTCTCCCCTAATCGTCTTTATCCCATTTTGCAGGAGAACTCTGAGAGTGGGAGAGCTGGCTTCAAACCCTTTCTTTCAACCCCCGCCCTATAAGGTTTCTAGGGTCCAGAAATAGAAAACTTCTAACAGGCCCTTATTGAGTCACTCCCTCCCCCACCGGCCCCCCAAGCTCACCCCCACCCCTAACAAGCAGCCCCCCCCACACACTAGTACTGGTATGACTTCCATACTCATCAGCCCACCTGGAATGCTTGCCAACAACTTCTCCAGGTGCTGTTCACAACGGAGGAGGGTAGCCCTTCCAGACAGAGGCCCAGTAAGCAGTCAGTGAACCTGATGGTCAGCGAGCGGGCACTCCCCACTTGAGAGAAACTCTTTTGGCCACTACACCAACAATGTGGGATCTCAATTCCTAGCAAGGCCCAGAGGGCTTTACCAGGTATCACCCATTGTTCTTACATGACCCTCTGCGGAAGAGCTTGGAAACCTATGAATTTATCTAAGGTCAGTGAGAATTTTCAGGCTAAGAGAATGTCCGCCTGCCTTTCTAGAGTGGCTGATGGAAGCCTACAGGCTTTATACCCCTAACAGCCCGGAGGCCCCGAGAACAGGAGGGCAATAAATATTGCCTTTATGACTCAGTCAGTCTGCCTCAGACATGAAAAAGAAGTGGGAAGTGTTTCAAGGGAAAAATCTTAGTGATTTGATACAAGTGGTTCATTGAGTATATAACAACCGAGATGACCCTAGCACGACAGAGACAAAGAAACTAGCTAAAATACTAGGAATTGCCATGAGAGACCCCAGAGACTCAGGAAAAGGAGAGCATGGCCCACTCACGGAGAGACTAACCTCTGGGCACCGCCAAGCCATGGGGAAGGATCAATGTGCCTACTGCAGGAAAGAAGGACACTGGAAAAATCAGTGCCTTGAAAACCCCAGGAGAGGTGCACGACCCTCCACTAGAGTGGACGGACCTCATCTGCAATGAGAAAGACCCAAGCAAGAGACAATAAGGCTTGAAGAAGCTGAATGAAGGGGTCAGGGCTCTGTTTCAGTTCGCCGCCAAAACCCAGGCTAACACTCCATGTAGGAGGCCAGCCAGTAAATTTTTTGGTGGACACAGAAAAGAATGCGGTTCAGAAAGGAATGCGGGCACATTTTCAAAAAGAAAGATGTGGATTACTGTGAGCCTATGATTCCTTCCACAGATAACTCACACCAGAAGGTTTGCATGCAGGTTAGGTGGGCTTCCCAAGACAACAAGATAACAAATATCTATCTGCCCTTTGTCCCAGTTAGCCACCTGGTTATGATGGCACTGGCTCCTGGCTCAGCTGCTGAGCCAGTGAAGCAGTTATAGCAGGAGAAGACTAGGTGGCCGGTGGCCATCAACGGAAGGACCAAATCTCCACAGTGGGCTTCCTGTTTCAATATCAAGCCACGTCTGTCACCTACTGGACACCATCTCTATTCTGAGCTCACAATTGCCACCCCAGGTCTCGAATGCAGCACGCAGATACACACTATATGAAACAGTCTCTGATTAACCCCTCTCAATAACTTGCTGACATGGGCTTCTGGATAATCCAGTACATTTACTTTCCAGATGAGAAAACTCCCTCAAAACACACAGGAGTTGACCCAGAGAAACACAACTGGTTAACAACAAAGTCATATTCACAACCAGCGTCTGGACCAAGAGCACGGTACCCCACAGAACTGTGCCCATTGAGAAGTCAATATCTCCTGGACTCTCAAAAGATCTGAGCTGATGCCCCCCCTCCCACCTCCTTGCAGCCCCCAAAGATTGTATTTCACAGGATGGCACTGGAGCTGCAGCTCGCGGAGAGGGACATATCTGATCAGAGAACACAGAGCAGAACAAGGGGGAGGAGGGGAGAATGGAGCACATCCTGGCCCACTACACCTTGAGGATGATGTTCCCAATCAGAGAAGCCAGTCCACAGAAAAGACCACATGGGCAGCCCCACGATGAGAAACGTCCCTCAAAGACCCATTGCCCTAGAGGGGACAACACTGGAGACAAAGTGTGGGAACTGCGCCCGAACTGATCTTGCTACATCGAGGCATGACACTAAGGGAGTGCAGCGGAAGAGCTAGAAAACGGAGCATCAAAGTTCCCGGGGAATGCCAAAGGTGGACTTTGTGGTCAGGGCTCGGTGCCCCAACAGACTGGACTGGAAAACACTCCTAAAGTTCACCACACATTCCTTGTACTAACTATGAGCTTTTCTTTCTTGGTTAGTTTTGTTTTCTTTTAGTGTCATTGGATTTTTGTTGTCTTGGTTTTTTTGGTTTGCTTGTCTTAGTTTTGTGCATGTTATTACCTTTTCTGGTCTGTCTAAATTAGATAGGCTGGATGTCCAATCTGGAGGACAAAACCCAGGACCAACACTTCTGGGGGGTGGGGCATGGGAAAGAGGGAGGTGGGCGTAAAGGAAGCGGTGTTAAGAAACCCAGAAACAAGAGAACAGGAAGTCATGCATATCCGTGGTGAGGTAGATGTAGGAGGCCTGGTAGGGCGGGATCAAGGGTAATGGAACCAAGAAGAATTACTGAAACCCAAAGGAAGACTGAGCATGGCAGTGTGCACAAGAGGAAAATGAAAGGGAAATAGAAGAGCAAGCGAGGAAGCAAGGGCCTGTTATAGAGGTCTTTAAAAAAGTATGTCCATATGTAAATATATTCATATATGAGCATGGGGAAATAGACCTACGTCCATATATTTATAGGTTTCGTATTAAGGTAGCAGATGGACTCTGGGCCTCCACTCAAGTACTCCCTCATTGCAAGAATACTTTGTTCTATTAAACTGGCATTCCATGGTGCTCACCTTCCCCACAGGTACACTGAAGACAAAGCTGATGGTGCCCAGCTGTCAAAAGATATAGCGTCTGAGGTCTTAAAAGCTTGAATGTAAACAAGCGGCCACCTAGCTCAGAAGCAACAAAGCCCACATGGAATAATCACACCAGCCTATGAGATCACGAGGTTTCGAAGGGATCAGGTGTCAGGCATCATCAGAACAAAAACATCTTATTGGGAATGAGAAGAGTGCTTGGTAGAGACCCAAAGCCCATTTCCAGACCACTGGACAATACCTTACAGAAGGGTCTCAGAGAGGAGATGAGCCAAGACAAGGTACGAGATAGCAACGATGAAACACAACTTTCCTCTCGTTGCTAAATGCTTTCTCTCCCCCCATTATCATGACCCCAATTCTACCTTACAAATCTGGCTAGACCAGAGAGTGTACACTGGTACAGATAGCAACTGGAAACACAGGGAATCCAGGGTGGATGAGTCCTTTAGGACCAGTATTATGAGTGAAGACACTGAGAGGGTAGAGGGAGGGCAGTTTGGAAATGGGGAACTGATTACAAGGATGTACATTTTACTTCAACAGAAAAGTGGGTGAAGGGGGATATCAGACAGTGCAAGATATGACAAAAATTAGTAAATTACCAAGGATTGATGAGCGAGGGGTAGCGCACATGGGGGGTGGGGATGGGAATGAGGAGCTGAGGCCATGGGCTTGGGTGGAGAGTGGATATTTTGAGAATGAGGGAAATGAATGTACAAATGTCCTTTACACAACTGATGTATGCATAGAATGTGTTTAGTGTTGTATGAGCCCCTAATAAAATGTTAAAAAAAAAGATCTGGGCAGAGGACTCATTCAAGGATTATCTCAGGCTGGATTAGACCCTTCTAAGTAGAAAGTCCTGCATCTGAACAGTATCCACCAGCCATTCATGTCCAGTTCTGCTGCCTCCAAAGAGCCTTCCTGGGTTTGTCAGATCTCTCTGGGGACAGACAGACCTTGGTCCTCTGCTCTGCGTGAGAAAGAATGCATGTAGAAGCCTGATTGTCATCCAAGTGGGTTTTATGAGCATTAGGGAGGCATGGTGGGCAACCCTGGTCAACCCCAGCAGCTGAATTTAATTTACTTGGCCTTGGTGGGTCAATCAAGTTGCAGCACTCACCCAGGTGTACCTCCTCTTCCTGGCCGGAAACCTGAACCTCTGAGCACGCACAGTGTGCCACTCCTTCTTGGGCTGCTACCTTGGCCCTCTGGGCATGCATAATGGACACCCCAGTCCCTAGGATAGCTACCTAACATTTGCCCCCTGAAGAGGTATGGACCCAAATCTTTGGGGTACTGGGCGACGACATCTCTAAGTACTTCCTGCTGCAAAAGGGGCAAATGGGGCTCAGAAGGGATTGTCCACTCAGGTCCCAGGATGGATAAAGTTGAGGTTGTTCAGGAAATCGTGGTCCTGCAGCTGGCACACTGGGTTTGGAGGCCTTGGTAACCTGAGAACTTCTGGAAAAACAAACAAAAAGACAAAAGGTTGAAGAGTTTAAGTGAGACAAGTCTAAGATTCGGAGGAGGTAGTTCCCTTCAAGTTAGGTGAGTGTCACAAGAAATAAATATACTTAGGATTATCAGGCATGTGTTTGTTCACTCTAAGTACAGGACCAGGGATTAAAGCATTCACAATTTCCCTAGGAGGGCACAGGGTTTGGGCACTACTAGGTGCAGTGGGATCACTGCTTCATTTATGATCCTAAGGTCTTACACCTGCTGATAAGACCCATCCTTTTTAACCCTATAATGGCTCAATTTTCAATTTGGGGGAAATGTTTTTGTTTTTATTCTTTATTTTCAAAGTTATCTACCTATTTATCTGTCTGTTTATCTATCTATCTATTAATATATACATTTCTTTATATGTTATGGAAATATGCTCAGCGTTATAGAGTTAAATGGTAATATTGGGGTACTACAGGGAGAGTCAACAGTAATCAAAAGTAGAGTAACTGCCTAAGTCATTTTTAATTTTCTTGGCTTCAATTTGAATAAAAGGCTGGTAAATTACCCAGGGACCAAATTTCCCTGGTGCCTCTACTATGGGTAGAATGATCAGGGGTGTGTCAGGGCTGCGAGAATAGTAACCCCTAAGTCCAGGATCCCTTAGGGCAGGGGTCCTCAAACTGTTTACCTAGGGGGCCAGTTCTGTCCCTCAGATCATTGGAGGGTCAGACTATAGTTTTTTAAAAACCTATGAACAAGTTCCTATGCACACTGCACGAGTCGGCTGCTAAGCAGGACAGGCAGAGGCAGCAAAAACACCCTGAGGGTGGAATAAATGTCGTCAGGCCACATGTGCCCCACGGGCCACAGTTTGAGGACGCCTGCCTTAGGGGTTCCTGTGTGCACTGGGGATGAAGGTCTCTACTGCTCCTCAAAAGGAGAAATGCTCTAACTTCTGGCATCTCCGCCCATTTCCCATCACTCTACAGAACTGTTCCAGGTGAATCAGGGATGGAAGGAAAAGTGTGCCATTCTCTGGCCACCATTCTCCTTTCTCAAATAAAGTTGCATAGTGTATCAGCTTTTGTTTGTCTAGCCTCTGTGTCAACTCTATTCCAATTGGACAGGATTCATGCAAGGGGGCAATTCCTGAGTATGAAGCTGCTAAGTCCCATCTGGAAAGCACAAAACAAGGCTATTTAGAGCTTGCTGCCTCAAGGTCAATAACCCCGCTTCAGAGCAGACCCCTGGTGTGCTATTAAACTGATGCCTCTGACAGGTGCCCCCACCATAGACAAAGGGTCAAAGAGCAGTCACTGTGGGCGACTTTAGGTCCAACCATTTTCTAGACAATAAGCTAGGAGGACCACTGCTTGGGATGGCCCCACAGCCTTCCAAGATGCCTGCTGGCAGGAGCAGACTCTCAAATCTCTGAAGGGAAGGGGCATCTGGCAGCTCAGGGAACCTTTAGGAAAATAGGAATTTCTGGCTGGAACATCATGGCAGCTGAGCTATATTAAGAGCTGTCCCCAAAAGTGCGTGAAGAAACACCACTGAAAGCCGAAAAGTAAGGGTTACCCAGGCTAGGCTTCCGAACGCCTTTGTCTTAAGACTGAGCAACGGAAAACCAGCCAGTAACAAGGAACAAACCTACACTGGTAGAACACTAACCCTAGAACACCTGAAGTTTTCAATGCAGGAAATAATATTTTTTTGTTTTTATTCTTTACTTTCATTGTTATCAATATATATGACAACCAAAGTATATTTTAAAAGTACAAATTTTCAAAAATATAACCAAATTGTCATATTTATAATATATAATTTTGGTGCCAGATACATTTTAATTAAATGTTACAAAAAAGTCCTGCTCAGTGTTATAGGGCTCAAGCAGCTTGTTTTAAAAACCAGGAGAAAGGCAAAGGGAACGGAGGGTAAAAGGGAAACATTTGGCTGCCGGGACAAGGCAGGGCTATCTCCCAGGCCTAAATCAACCAGCTCCCGAGGCAGTGCCCTTCCACGTGTTTGGACTGGTGGGCACCATTTTGGCCAGGGTCATAGGCCCTGTTTCCCCATGGCGGCTATGTAGGTTCTCTGGGAAAACCATAAAGAGCCTTGATAATGGTGAAGCCATTCTGAACTGACAGAAGCCACCATGAAAGGTAAATAAAGTAGCTATGAACTAGCTGATATTGGGGTGGTAGGCCGTGCAGACGTAGCCCAAGGGAATGTCCCAAAGGAAATGGATGTTCAGAAGGCTTTTGAGAACAAGAGCAGTTTTTGTTCAACTAAGAATGGCTAACCGCAACACCCCACTTCTCTACTCTGCCTGCTTGCACACCTGCACATTGCATAAGTATAAAAACCTTTGGAAAATTCAACTGGGGGCTGCTCAGTCTCCTCTCAAGAGGGCTGACAGACCCTGTGCAGAAAATAAAACTTTTTCTGTTGAACTTGCCGGTGGTCGGAGATGCTTTCTTTCTGGGAATGGACAGTAGCTACAACATTTCGAGGTGCACCGAGATCCGAGTGCCACTGTCGGAGCCTGCTTAGAAAGGGGAACCAGGACATCCTGATCTGATCCCTTAAATTCATGTGTGGATTGACATTGCCACTAAGAAGCCAACATATATAAAAGACTTACTTCCTCCCCCAACATAAAGAGTTCTTGTTTCCAAGATTTCAGTAAACATGGCAGGACCGGAAAAACAACCTGTCCAAGTTCCTAAAACCACCAAGGTGGAGGCTGTCCCTGTCCCTCCCCCCTCCCTTCCCCCTTTCCCTACCTGTCTGATTTATCCCATTTTGCAAGAGGACTCTGGGAGCAGGAGAGCTGGCTTCCGACCCTTGGTGCCGCTGCCACCCTATCAGGTTCCCAAGGGGCCGGAGAGAGGAATACTCACAGCCTCTTTTTGAGCCCCCCCACCCCACAACAAATACACTAGGGCAGGCATGTCTTAACAACCCCCAGAGAAAGATCACTCAGCAGCAGCCATTCTCCCCTTAAGGCAAGCAGCCCCCAAACCTGGGAAGACTCCCGAATCCCTTTTTCAGTATATGTTCCCTTTTGTTCCAGGGGTTTGTATAATTGGAACCAACAAAACCCCTTTTTTCTGACAAACCATAAGGTCTGATTTCTTTGCTAGATATGGTTTTCCATACTCATCAGCCCACCTGAGGTGATTTCCTGCAACTTCTCCAGGTGCTGTTCATATCAGAGGAATGGGACCCCTTCCAGAGAGGCCCAGAAGGCAGTCAATGGACCTAATGGTCAGCCAGCGGGCACTCCCCACTTGAGAGAAATTTTTTCCCCACTGCACAACCAATGTGGGATCCAAACTCCTAGCAAGGCCCAGAGGGCTTAAGCAGATATCACCAGTTGCTCTTGCAGGGCCTCCGCTTAACCACTAGGAAGCCTATAAATTTATCTAAGGTCAGTGAGAATTCTCAGGCTCCTACAAGAGAATGTCCGCCTGCCTTTTTAGAGTGGCTGATGGACGCCTACGGGCTTTATACCCCTATTGACCTGAAAGCCCCCTGAGAACAGGAGGGAAGTAAGTATTGCCTGTATTATTCAGTCAGTCTGCCTCAGACATGAAAAAGAAGTGGGAAGGGTTTGAAGGGAAAAATCCTAGTGATTTGGTAGAAGTGGCTCATTGAGTGTATAACAACAGAGACAAAGAAACTAGCTAAAATACTAGTAATTGCCATGAGAGACCCCAGAGGCTCAGGAAAAGGAGAGCATGGCCCACTCACGGAGAGACTAACCTGTGGGCACCACCAAGCCCCGAAGAAGGATCAATGTGCCTACTGCAGGAAAGAAGGACATTGGAAACATCAATCCCTTGAAAACGCCAGGAGAGGTGCACGACCCTCCACTAGAGAGGACGGGCCTCATTCACACCTAGAAAGACCCAAGCAAGAGACAATAATGCTTGAAGAAGCTGAATGAAGGTGTCAGGGCTGTTTCACTTGGCCTCCAGGATCCCACGCTAACACTCCAAAAAGGGGGCCAGCCAGTAAATTTCTTGGTGGACACAGGGGCCACCTTCTTGGTTTTGGAAAAGACTACAGGTGCATTGTCAAAAGGAAAGATTTTAATTACAGGTGCCACATGGCAGACCCAAGCATACCCATGGACAACGGCCAGAATAACAGATTTAGCACAAGAGACAGTTCCACACTCCTTCCTGGTAATGCCTCAGGGCCCCTTTCCCCTAATTGGTCGGGATTTATTACGATAAATGGTGGCCATGATTACTTTCTCATCTGCTGCAACCACCTTAACCCTTGAACTTGAAAAGGCAAAGGTTTTGCTCACCGCTCCACTGCCAGAGGGATATGTGTTTTATCAAAGAGCAGAAGAAACCTCCTCAAAGGAACTTCTTGATAAATGGCTAAAAGATATTCCTTTTGTTTGGGCAGAGAACAACCTGCCAGACCTTGCTGAACATCAGGTGCCTGCGGTCGTACAACTTCTGAGCTCAGCCACACTGGTGAGTGTCAAGCAAAACCCTACTCCCTGGAAAGCACAGGTGGGTATTGCTGTTCACATATGCAGACTAAAGAGGACAGGCATTTTGGTGCCCTGCAAGTCCACATGGAACGCTCCCCTGCTGCCCATGCCGAAACCGGGAACTGAGGACTTCCAAATGGTGCAGGATCTCGGAGAGGTAAATGCGAGGGTAGAAACTGTCCACTCCACGGTACCAAACTCCGAGACCCTCCTGAGTACTATCCCATCAAACTGAATTTGTTATACTGTTTTGGACTTAAAGGATGCTTTGTTCTCCATACCCTTGTCCTCTGTACGTCAACCCAATGAAGACTTACAGGAATACAAGGAGGAACACCCCCAAACCCCCTTGCTCCAGTATGAAGATAACCTCCTCCTGGCCTCCGAAACCCTGGAGGAATGCCCAAGTGCTACCGAGGACCTGTTAATAGTCCTTGGCCAATTGGGGTCCAGGGAATCTGCAAGAGAGGCTCAACTGTGTGTCAATAAAGCTGTATACCTAGGCTACCAACTGGAGGAGGGAAAACAGACCTTGTCCCCCAGCCGCACTGAGGTGATCCTCAAAATCCCAGTCCCTGAGACTAAGAGGCAGGTGTGAGAGTTTCTAGGATTTGTGGGGTACTGTCCATTGTGGAATTTGGGATTTGAGGGATTAGTCAAACTCCTATATGCAAGTATTGGGGAAAGGAAAAAACTTCAATGGACTGAAGTAGAACAGCAAGCGTTTGAATCCTTAAAAACGTCGTTCATATGGGCACCCTCTCTTCCCCTTCCAGACATAGAAAATCCCTTCCAATTGTCTATGAGGCCAGGGGCACAGCAAAAGGAATGCTAACTCAGAACTTGCAGCCATGAAAGAGACCTGTGGCCGATCTTTCAATCACACTAGACTCTGTAACTGCAGGATGGCCGAGCTGCATGCGAGCTGAGGCTGCCACGGCCATCCTAGTTATAGAAGCTAGGAAGCTTACACTGGGGCAGGATATTGCTGGGGTAGGGGGACCTATGGTTGAGCCCCTCCTAACAAGTCCCCTGGACCGGTGGATCTCGAATGCCAGGATTATACCACAAATCCCCAAGGTAATGGCCATGACCATGCCATCCCAAGTGTTACTGCCACAACCTACATACTCGGAAAATGATCTAAAGGTAAGCCAAGAGCTGGGCTGCCAAAGAAACTCGGAGCATCCAGGTGGCTGCTCCATCCTGATGGAAGAAGATTCATGCCAGAAGCTCTGGGAGAGATCTGATTCAAGGACTACATGAAGGTATGCACTCAGGATCCTCTAAATGGTCTCAGTTGCTCCTCAGGTACTTTTACATACCCAGGCTTGGACACTGGGTGGCAGATGACACCACTGTTGCTTGCACTGTGCTCGCTCGGGGAAACATCCCTAGAAAAGAAAAGGAGCAACCCCAACCACGAGCTCGAGGTAGTACTCCTGGAGAATTCTGGGAGGTGGACTTTATGGATATCAAACTTAGAAAGTATGGCTACGGGTATTTGCTGGTGCTAGTGGACACCTATTTTGGATGGGTGGGAGCCTTCCCAACGAAGAAGGACACTTCTGCCACTGGGTGTAAATTATTAGTAACTAAAATTGTCCCTAGATTTGGCTTCCCACCACCTTGGGGTCCAACAATGGCCCAGTATTCATTGCTCAAATTACTAAAGTATTAGCAATGCTTCTAAATATTAACTGGAAGCTCTACTGGGCTTATAGGCCCCAAAGTTCTAGGCAAGTAGAAAGAATAAACAGAACCCTAAAGGAATTGTTAGTTAAGTTGCATTTAGAAACTGGCGAGAACTGGATTGATCCTTTCTTTACCTTTTGCCCTACTTCGAGTCCGATGCACTCCCTATGTGAAAAGCACGACCCCGTTTGAATTTAAGTTTGGCAGACCTTCCCCAATCCTCCCAAGACTGAAGGAAGTAGAAGTAATGGAAGTCACTACTTGTTCCTTCATGAAGTGCCTGCAGGCTGTCCAGCAGGTGAGACAAATCATCTGCTCCGACACCTTCATTTTGGGCCCAACCAAGGGAAAGGTGAAGAGGCAGCCCACAACTTGCAACCTGGAGACTGAACGTGGGTAAAGAAGCACTGACCCGAGACCTTAGAACCTAGGGGGACTGGCCCATACTAGGTGATACTTATAACACCAACTGCTATTAAAGTAGTGGGGAAGGGGCCGTGGATTCATCAGTCACAAGTCAAAAAAAGCCCTCCCTGAGCATATCCTGAAAAGATGAACACCCAGAAAGACAGAAAAACCCTCAAAATTAAGGCTTTACAGAACTTAATTGTTTTTGTCTGAGCATTGCTGACAGCACCCGCCATTTCGCCCAACCACAAACACATCTGTGGACTGCTACTCGAACCTCCAACAGTGAATATGTAACTTCTTACACTGGGTCTGACCCCCGTTTCCGCTTTGATTTGTTTGATTTGCTAGGAAAGAGCTGGCATTCCGGATCCTTTAAAGGTAAAGGGCACAATGGGGCCCATAACCGGAATCCCGTCCTATGGGTGCGGAATACCCTCTATAGAAAGAAGGCTCCAAACACACCATTTCTATAGATGCCCGGCTCATGGGCTCCCTAACTGCCAAGGGGAGGGACATTGCCATTGTGCAGCTTAGGGTTGTGAAACTATCATCTTCAGGGTGGAAACTTGTTAAAGACGACCCTATTGTTTTTACAAGAATGGGACTCAAGTCGGAGGGGTTTGATCCCACCACGTGTATGGTTTCCAAATGTAACCCAATAAGAACTGGATTCAAGCGTTATTGGGTTCACTGGGAACACATGGGGAATTCAGTATTACGCAAATGATAGAGATCCCGGGACAACCTTTACTATGCAGCAAAGTAAAATATGGCAACTTCCTGTCCATAAATAGGCCCAAACCTGGTGATAAATCCTGAAGAGCCACAGCTGGGTGTCATTAAGATTCCTTTGCCGCACCCTCCAGACTCTTCAGTAACTTTCCCGTTCACTGCCAGCCCAACTCAAAGGGCCCTTCCCATTCAGGAGCCACCTCAAGGTTCTGTGTTTGATACTCTGGATGCTGTATTCCAATTTATGAACTCAAATCCTAACCTCGCAACTGATTGTTGGCTTTGTCTGAACCCTGCTCCCCCTTACTCGGTAGGCACAGCTACAAATAGCACTATTGGTGCAGAGCGTAATCCAATTAGAAATGTTAGTAAGAAGGATTACACGAAGCAGCAGTCTGTAGGTGAGGTTAGAGTGGACTCAACTCAAGCTCACTTTAAAAGATTACCAAGGGCGAAGACTGTTTTTATTCATCTAATTATCCCTGTAATATATCAAAATATCAAGATTTTTGCCTTCAAGCTGTTCCTATTGAACCAAATGGTGATCCTTATTTGTTATCTGCCCCAACGGGTACTTGCTTTACTTGTTCCACAGGACTAGCACCCAGTCTCCTTTCCCCAGTATTAGCAGCAGACCCGGGTATTTGTGTCCTAGTGCATGTTATTCCTCAAGTGTACCTGTGTTCTGGTGAAGGAGGTAGGGATAACTTTGGAATTTCTGGATGAGCTAAAAGAGCCCCAATGTCAGTCCCACTGTTAACGGGGCTTGGGATTATGGGATTAGCTGCAGTCGGGTCAGTTGCTTTAATACAAGGAAACTTAAACTATCAGACTCTTAGTCAGCAAATTGCTTTAGATTTACAGGGATAAAAATACCATGTTTCCCATTTAGAAAGATCCTTAGACTCCCTTGTAGAAGTGTGTTGCCAAACTGCCGAGGGCTTGACTTGCTCCTTTTGAAACAAGGAGTGTTGTGCATGGCATTAGGAGAAACTTGTTTTATGCAAACCATTCAGGAATCATTAAAGATAGTTTAGCCCTGGTTAGGAAAAGATTAGAGGAAAGAGTCAAGAAAAGAAATGAAGAAACCAATTGGTTTGAAAAGCTACTTAATTGGGCAACCTGGCGAACCACCCTAGTAACGCCCCTAGCCGGACCCCTAATCCTCCTCCTGCTAAACCTCACGTTTGGACCAATAATAACCAATAAGCTAGTGGCAGTCCTCACACAGAAAGTACAAACCATAAAACTCTTAGTGCTGAGCCCACCATACACTGGGCTGGCTACCGCAGATTCAATGATTTGAACTCGGCTAAGAAGAGGAGGGAATGTAGCAGCTCTGGGCAAAGCTTAAACAGCCTTGACAAGAGAAGTCATTTTGAGCTGATAGAAGCCATTATGAACAGTAAATAAACTAGCTATGAACTGTCAACGAACTAGCTGATATTGGGGAGGTAGGCTGTGCAGACATAGCCCAAGGGAACGTACAGAAGGAAAGACCAGAGCATGTAATGTTCAACTAAGAATGGCTAACTGCAACACCCTGCTTCTCTACTCTACCTGCTTGCACACCTGCACTTTGCAAAAGTATAAAAACCTTTGGAAAATTAGACTGGTGGCCACTCAGTCTCCTCTCAAGAGAGCTGACAGTCTCTGCGCAGAAAATAAAACTTGTTCTGTTGAACTTGGCCGCGGTCTGGGTGGCTTTCTTTCTGGGAAGAGACAGTAGCTACAACAGACACAGGTGGCACCATTCTGCCTGGGAGTGGAGTCATGTGGCTGGGAAAATGGAAGCCGCAGATTGTGGCCTAGCCGAAAGCCAGCCTGGAGCCAACCACCCAGCCAGAGACCGGCCCAAACCAACAGGGTAGATGTGGGCGCTCCCAGCCATCCTGCTTGGCGGAGCCGCAGCACACCACTGTGTCCCAGTCTTGGTGCAACAGACTCCATTTTGAGGCCTGCACCTCCATCTTAGCTCTCAAGACTGACCCCTAACCGACCTCCCCTCCCCTGCTCTACACCAAATTCCTGGAATCAGCTCATCCCAAAGCCAGAATGTTTTCTGAATATATGGTCACTCCACCCCTCCCTCACATACAGATAAGATTAACGACCCCTCTGAAGCACCTATGTGCGCAGATCCTCCCCAGCCATGATCGAAATACTCTACGGACAACCTTTTCTTTTCTCGCCTCTTCCTGCAACTGATTGCCCTCTGCTAGCTTCGTACCTTCCATACTTGTCCTCGCTCCGCAACCTTCTTAGACAACACGAAAACTCCCCCATCCCTGAACCATCTCCGACCTCTGCTGATCACCAAAAACCAGTGCATCCTGGAAATGCTGTGTTAATTAAATCCCTAGCACCCAGACCCTTAGCACCCCGGTGGGAAGGCCCTTACACCGTAGTGCTCACCACTCCCTTGGCAGTCAAGGGTCTTGGAATAGATTCCTGGGTACATTTGTCCCGAGTCAAGGCAGCAGTGAACTCTGATCATGGCTCCCAGTGGTCTGGCTCAGTCTACTGGTCCTATGTCTCTCCGCCTCACTCGCCTCACCAAGCCAGCCAGCTAAACCTAATATAATTTCCCCTTTTGCTGGTGATTATACTTGACTGAAAACTATACCAATTACGCCCGCACTAAGCGTTATGATTATTTGCTGGCCACCGCTGACTGCCCACCCACAGGGTGCAGAACACCCATATACTTAAATTTCACTGACTTTAAGCAGCATCAAGGAAAAGCTGATCCCATCATTTGCTACCTGTATGACCAGAACGCAACTACCCAATGTGCAAAAAGGTGAATACAGAAAAATGTAGGGTGTCCTTGGTCTTCCTGCCAGATACTTTACCTTTCCCTTTGTCCCCAGGGATGATTCTACTACCATAAATCTAAATACACTCTCACAATCCCAGACCCCTGGGATAGCCGCTGGACACCTCTGGTTCCAGGAGCGTGGTACGCCACTCACCGAGAGAAATTTCCAGACGCCAAACTCTATGTATGGAGGTCGCTACTCCAGGTCCAATCCACCATCCACTGTAATATTCAGATCCAAGACCTTCAACTCACTAAGCAAATTTCTAAACCTTCTGAGTCTCCCTTCTCCCAGCTTACCCTGCTACAGCAGGGACTGGCCATCGCCACTTTGCTGGACTAGCCAACCTCTCCACCTGCTGCATGTGTGCAGCCCTAGAACGCCCTCCTCTGGTAGCAGTACCAGGTCCTGCCCTGTCATTTTCATCCAACGTAAAGACCACAAAACCCATAACCATCCCCAATATTCCTCTGTACATCCAACCAGAAAACACTCAAGTGCCCTTTTGCTACTCCAATCCATCGACACAGACATGTAATGTCACCCAAATCCCCTCCAAACCACTAACAGCGCCAGAAAAAAATTTTCTTTTGGTGCAACTATACACTAAGCATTTAAACATCAGTTCTACCTTACCCTTTTGTGCCTGCCCGTCACTCTGGTTCCGCAGCTCACTACATACACTCCAGCTGAGGTCCAGGACAAATACATCCAGGTATACAGTCGCCAAACTAAAAGAGCAGTTTTTCTTCCGATAGCAGTGAGAATCTCCTTAGCCTCAGCAGCAGGTGCAGTAGGACTCAGCGGCGGGACCCTTAGACCCTCTATCACCACAGCAGACAAGTTATCCACACGCTTCCAGCTGGCAGTCGATGCCTCTGCCAAATCTCTAGCCTCCCTGCAGAAACAAACAACCTCTGTTGCCCAAGTTGCCTTGCAGAGCCGCTGCACTTTAGACCTCATCACTGCTGAAAAAGGAGGAACCTGCTAATTCCTCCAGGAGGAATGCCGTTATTACATCAATAAGCTGGGAATTGTGGAAACTAGAGTCCAGACCCTCAACAAGCTAAACCGTGAGCTGCAAAACAACAGATTCAGAACAGACGGATCCTCTTCCTGGTGGAACTCTTCTCTGTACTCCTTCCTAGCCCCCATACTAGAACCCATAATTTTAGTAGTAATTTTGCTCTTAATTGCTCCTTGTCTCATTCAGCTCCTGAAAAGTTGACTCCGCGAAATCACCCGTATAGCAGTCCACCAGCAACAACAACCTCTCCACCCTGTGCCAGGCCGCAACTCCCAGTACTCTGCCTGGAAAAGCCCCTCCCCTTGCTCTTCGCCCACTACCCACAGGAAGCAGTTACAGAAATGGACTAATGTTGTCCCTTTTCCCTATAGGGTCAGTCTAAAACGTCCTATCTCGGCACAACAGACTCCATTTTAGCTCTCAAGACTGACCCCTAACTGACCTCCCCTCCTCTGCTCAACCCCAAATTCCTGGAACCAGCTCCTCCCAAAGCCAGAAGGTTTTCTGAAGATATGGTCACTCCACGCGTCCCTGACATATATAGGTAAGATTAACGACCTTCTCCCTTCGGAAGCACCTGTGTGCGCAGATCCACCCCCCCCCCAAGCTATGATTCTCCCCAGCTGTGCCTGCCAGCAGTGGGCATAAAAACGCCGCCAGGATTTTTTCCCTGGCGTGGCTTCAATAGATCAATACCCTGAGTTGCTGAACCCGCCACAAGTTCACAATAAAGCCTGCTTCTAAAACTTAATTAATTGGGTCTTTGATTCTGTTTTCGAGTCCAAATAAACTTTTACACTGAGCCTCGAGAAGGCTTTGGGAGTCAAAATCCTCCCAGCCTCCAGGCAGCAGCGTCCCAGCCCCCTCCCAAATGCAGCCCGGGAAGGCAGGCACAGAGAGGCACATCAAGTCCCGCACACCAGCAAGAAACGGCGCAAAGACCAACACCAGCAAGAAACGGCGCAAAGACCGACACCAGCAAGAAATGGCGCAAAGACCGACACCAGCAAGAAACGGCGCAAAGACCGACACCAGCAAGAAACGGCGCAAAGACCGACACCAGCAAGAAACGGCGCAAAGACCGACACCAGCAGGAAATGGCGCAAAGACCGACACCAGCAGGAAATGGCGCAAAGACTGACACCAGCAAGAAATGGCGCAAAGACCGACACAAAAGGCTGGGGCTGCGGCAATACGCTACAAGCGTCCCCAGGGGCCTCCACCGTATTGGGTGGGGCGCCACTTGGATTGGCTCACCTAGGCCAGGTGAACTCAACCCAACAATTCTCCCAAGGGTGGTGAGGTGAAAGGAGCCCAGAGGGGCCCACAACCCGTGAGACCAGCATGGGAAGGCCCACTCCTGGGCCCGGCTTACCTCATAGCTTCCAGTCACACAGCACCGCTTCTGTTCGAACATCACCGCTTCTGTTGGACCTCACCTGGGGCAGGTGTGCCTCGGTCCTAGGCTCCACGCCAGAAACAGCTCACGCCGAGGCCTGGTTTGGGATCCTCTTGAGTTTTATGAGCGGTTAGGGAGGCGTGGTCGATGACGTAGTTCGACCTCATTGGCTGTATTGTTGAATTGAATTCACCTGGCCTAGGTGAGCCAATGTAGGTACAGCGCCCACCCAGGCGTAGCTCCCCCTGCTGGCTGGAAACCTGAACTTCTGAGCATGCAGTGAGCCTCTACTTCATGAGCCGGTAGCTCAGACCTCTGAGCTTGTGTAATGGGCCTGCCAGTCCCTATGCTAGCTCCCTAACAGGTTTTCCAGCCAAAGGTCTGCCTTCTGGGGCTGTTCTACAGAAAGCACTTGGTTCCTGACCCCTACGCATTCAGGGTGGTGGATGCCCTTGCTTCCATGCTTGCTTCTATGTAATTCTGGAATGGTCCTTGTTTCACACGGTCGGCGAGGTCAGGAATTCTGGGCTGGTTGGCTACCAGGCACAAAATAAATAGCCAACGGATTGAAATCTCAACCCCTATATTGGTTTATTATGGACCACACAGACTTGTCTTCTGGAACTTCCCTCCTCAATTTCTGAACCCTTGAACTCCTTGCCACCTCTACGTGGAAAACAAGGATTCCAAACTCCGATCACCACATCTGCCTGCCCCCCCCAGTCCCTCTGTGGTCCCCCTTGTCTTCCAGAGGTGCATTGTCAACCAGCAAAGTCGGGCCTCTCCATTTCTCAGAAGCTGCAGATTGTTACGTGACATCACCCTGTGTTTAAATGTTAGTGATTATGCTATCTAAAAAACAAATCTGAGCCAACTGGGGACAAACAAAACTCATTTCAAACACCAGCTCTGTCTCCCATAAGGTCCCGTGTACAACTGCTACAACACAACAGTGGGTCCTGCTGGGTCTCCACTAGCATCTGGGAGGAAGGCTATTTATTACCGGGAATCCTACCTTGGTCCCTTGGTGTTAATTGCAGACTCACTGGGTGACGGATTGAATCTGACACGCACCATGTTTCCCGCAGCAAACACAACACTTTGTCAAACTCCGTTTGGTATTGCTCCATCCCTCCATCATTCTCCCTAATGACAAAAATAATTAACACATTCATATAAAAGCACAGGATGAGGAGAGCTTTAATTTATTCATCTAGTTCAGGGTCCTCCCTGTTATCAATATATAACAAGTTAATGTCATATATTAATTAAAAAGCAACAGTGAAGCAATTTAGGAAACTGAGGGATTGTCATGGGTCCTGGTTGTGACAGCATGTTTTGGGCATCATGGAAGATTACAGATTTGCCTTCTGTGGTATCTCATATCCATCATCCAAAAACTACCTGCTCTTAAGGGTAGAGAGAGCGAGCTTGTCTTTGAAAAAGGTGCCTAGGTCTCTTTTCCGGTTGCCGCAGCGCTAGGAACCATGAGTACCAAAGTCTCTCGCGACACCCTCTACGAGGCGGTGCGGGAAGTCCTGCACAGGAACCAGCGCAAGCGCCGGAAGTTTTTGGAGACGGTGGAGCTGCAGATCAGCCTGAAGAACTACGACCCTCAGAAGGACAAACGCTTCTCTGGCACCGTCAGGCTTAAGTCCACCGCGTGCCCCAAGTTCTCAGTGTGTGTCCTTGGGGACCAGCAGCACTGCGACAAGCGAAGGCCGTGGAGATCCCTCACATGGACATCGAGGCGCTCAAGAAGCTCAACAAGAATAAGAAGTTGGTCAAAAAGCTGGCCAAGAAGTATGATGCCTTTTTGGCCTCAGAGACCCTGATCAAGCAGATTCCTCGAATTCTGGGCCCGGGCCTGAACAAGGCCGGGAAATTCCCTTCCCTGCTGACCCACAATGAGAACATGGTGGCCAAGGTCGACGAGGTGAAGTCCACCGTCAAGTTCCAGATGAAGAAGGTGCTGTGTCTGGCAGTGGCAGTTGGCCATGTGAAGATGACAGATGATGAACTCGTGTACAACATCCACTTGGCTGTCAACTTTTTGGTTTCGCTGCTGAAGAAGAATTGGCAGAATATCCGTGCTTTGTACATTAAGAGCACCGTGGGGAAACCCCAGCGCCTGTACTAAGCTACGGTTCAATAAACTTTATTTTTCCTGTTAAAAAAAAAAAGAAAGAAAGAAAAAAGTGCCTGGGTTTGGTAGCTGCTCACAGGATGGCAGGTGTAACGTATTATGAGAATTTAACAAGGCTCTGAGAAGACGGTTATTGGAAGTTCTGGCTGGAGGGCAAGGCCATGACTCCTGAAAGATTCTGGATCCAAAAGTCAAGTCAGAACTGGATGCCACAGACTTTCTCAATCCAGCCCTCTTTGCCCCTCCCCTAAGGCCAATACATTTCTTTTTTTTTTTCTTTCATTATTTATTTATTTATTTTAATCGTTTTATTGGGGCTCATAAGGCTCTTATCACAATCTGTACATACATCAATTGAGCAAAGCACCCTTATACATTCGTTGCACTCATCACTCTCATAATTCACCTTCCACTTGGGTTCCTGGAATCAGCTCGGTTTCCTTTCCCCCCCCCCATCCCCCTCCCTCCCCGATCCCACCCCTGGTCCCTTGATAATTTATAAATAATTATTATATCTTTCTTACACTCCCCGGCGTCTCCCCTCACCCGCCTCCCCCTTGCCAATCTCCCAGAGAGGAGGTTACACATAGATCTCTGAGATTGGTTCTCCCTTTCTACATGCCCTTCCCTCCTGGTGTCGCCACTCCCACAGCTGGTGTTGAGGGGTTCGTCTGTCCTAGATTCCCTGTGCCTCCAGATCCCCACTGCACCGCTGTACATCCTCTGGTATAACCAGGTCCGCAAGGCAAGGTAGGATTGGGGTCATGATGATTGGGAGGGGAGGAAGCGTTCAGGAACTAGAGGAAGGTTTTGAGTTTCATTGTTGCTACACTGAACCCTGAGTGGCCCATCTCCTCCTCACTACCCCTCTGGAAGGGGTGTCCAGCTGTCTACAGGTGGGCGTTGGGTCCCCATCATGCACTCCCCCTCTTTCACGGTGATGTGATTCTCACCACCACCCCACCTTTGATGTTGGAGACCTGGTCTCCTCTGTCCTTCATGATCACCTATGTTGGTGTGCTGCTTCCGTGTGGGCTCGGTTGCTTCTGGGCTAGATGGCCGCTTGTTTGCATTCAAGCCTTTAAGTCCCCAGACACTATATCTCTCAGTAGCCGGGCACCATCCGCCTTCTTCACCACACTTGCTAATGCACACTTTCGTCTTCAGCCATTATGTGAGAGAGGTGATCACACAATGATTGTTTTTGTTCCTTTGTATCTGCTACATGGTCCATTCAACACCTTGTATTCGCTTAGGCCGTGTGCTTCTTCTCTGTGGGCTTTGTTGCTTCTGAGCTAGATGGCCGCTTATTTGCCTTCAAGCCTTTAAGACCCCAGACGCTATATCTTTTTTTGATAAGCTGAGCACCATCAGCTTTCTTCACCACATTTGCTTACACACACGGCTGTCTTCAGTGATCATGTCGGGAAGATGGGTATCCTGCAATGGCTGCTTAGCAGGGCGAGGTGCTATTGTATTGGGGGATTATGCATGAGGAGGCCCAATGTCCATCTGCTACCCTACTACTGAACCTATAAATATATGCATATAAATCTATTGCCCCCATAATCATAAATATGTTTACATATGTACATGTCTGTATTTAGGCTTCTCTGTATGCACTTTGCCTCCTACTCCTTTCCTCTATTTCCTTTCGCTTTCCTCCCGACCCATTACCATGTTTAGCCTTCATTCTGGATTCAGTAGTTCCTCTCAGTTACCTTGCTCTTGGTCACTCCCTTCCAGTCCTCCCCTCCCCTCCCTCCTCTGGTTTTGAACCATTCGCTGTTCCCTTGTCCCTGTGTTGGGCGACACCTCCTCCCTTCCCCTACCTCCCACGCTCTCATGTCCCTCCAGGACCGTTGGTCCTGTTGTTTTCTTCTCTCATTATTTGTCCAGCCTATCTTGTCTAGGTGGACCTGCTGACATAGTAATACGTGCATACAAATGGATATGACTTTGACTGCGCCCAAGTGGCCCATAAGAACATGGCTTTGACAGAAGCAACATCGACACGCTGATAAGCAGAAAAGCCACTAACATACAAAATTTACTGGGTAAAAAAACAAAACAAACTTAAAAAGACTAAACAAAAAGATAGCAAATATTAAAAGAAAAAATTGCTAGTAGTTCAAGGTCCTTTCATTGGCCTTTAGGAGTGTTTTCTAGGTGTAGCTTGTGAGGCGCCACGTCCTGGCCCAGAAGACCATCCTTTCTACTCCCTCGGGCTCCCTTTGCTCTGCTTCCTCCACTGCTCCATTGCATGTCCCCAGTGTTTGCCTCAGTGTGGCGGGGTCAGCTCAGTTGCCCATCCCCCATTGTGTCTCAGGTGCTGTCCCGTGTAGGGCCATGTGTTGGTGCAGGATGTCATATCTCGTAGTGTGGTCAGCTGAATGGTCCTCTCTGTATGATGGGCTCTTCTAGCTGGTCTATCGACTTTGGGCTTGGTGGACCCAGGTGTACTCCACTATGTCCTTTCTCCTTCTTTTGTTTCAGCTTCCTTCTGGATGTGGTGTGGTGGGTCAGTTCCTTTCCCACTCCAGACAATCTATTTTTGTTTTCTTTGGTATTCCCTTCGAGTGTGGGGGTCGGCCTAATTCTGGTTTGGGCCGGCTTGTCGTCCAGCCTCTTTGTGTAGACCTCTGTACTTTGCGTTGTCCTCCTTGTTTGGTGTGTCGTGTTGGGGTCCGTATGCATGTTCCAAATCTGTGGGGACATAACCGATACTCTCCCCCGGGTGGGTTAGTACCCTGCCCCCCCCATACCATCCATTCAGATTCTCCCCCTCCCGGTTCTCCCTCTCCCTACCCCACTACCCCTTCTTTATGCTGGGCTCTTATGTACCTCCCTAGGTGTGGCCTGTCCTCCCTCCAACTACCTATGCTTCCTCCCATTTATTGTGGGATGGATGTTTATTCTTCTATTTCTGTCATGCTGATTGTACTTACCTCAGGGGACTCATGTTGTACCTGTCCCTTTGGGTCTGGCTTACCTCGCTTAACATAATTCCTTCCAGCTCTTCCCATGAAATAACGTGTTTCATGTGCTCATCGGTGCTTTTCAGTGCTGCATAATACTCCATTGTGTGTATGTGCCAAAGTTTGCTAATCCACTCGTCTGTCGATGGAAACTTAGGCTGTTTCAAAGTCTTTGCCATTGTGAATTGTGCCGCAATAAACATTGGAGCGCATATGACTGGTCGTGTTTTATTTGCTGCTTCAACCGGGTATATGCCCAGTAGAGGGATGGCTGGGTCATGAGGTAGATCAATTTCCATTTTCTTTAGGTATCGCCAGATTGCTTTCCACAGTGGCTGTACAAATGTACACGACCACCAGCAGTGGAGGAGGGTTCCTACTTCACCACAGCCCCTCCAACACTTGTTGCTCTCTGATTTACTGATCTGGGCTAGCCTCAGGGGTGTTAGGTGGTATCTCATGGTTGTTTTGATTTGCATTTCTCTTATGGCAAGGGACTTTGAGCACTTTCTCATATGTTTATTGGCCATATTGATCTCCTCTCTAGTGAAAGTTCTTCTCATTTCTTTTGCCCACTTCCTTAGGGGGTTAACTGTTTTCCTCTTTTTGCAGGTCACGATGGTGTTGTAGATTTTAGTAATGAGCCCTTTGTCTGATGTGTCATTACTAAAAATCTTCTCCCAGTCTGTGGGTTGCCTTGTCACCCTCTTGGCAAAGTCTTTCGAGGTGCACATGCATTTTATTCTTATTAGATCCCATTTGTCGATTTCCAATTCACCTGTGTGTGTCCCCTTCCCTGTTGCAGTGAGCCTATGTGCTCCCTGGGCCAGTACGCTGAGATTAGTCCCGATTCCCTCCTTAATGGTCCTGATGGTTTGGGGTTTGACTTCTAGATCTGTGATCCACCTTGAGTGTATTCTTGTGCATGGGGTGAGGTAGACGTCTTATTTCAACTTTCTACATGTGGATATCCATTGTTTCCAGCACCACTTATTAAAGAGGGCATCTGCTTCCCACTTGACATTTTTGGGACCCTTGTCGAAGATCAGTTGTCTATATGCTGATGATTTTACTCCTGGGCTTTCTATTCTTTTCCACTGGTCTGAGTGTCTATCATTGTGCCAGTACCATGCTGTTTTGACCACTGTAGCTGTGTAGTAGGCATTGAAATCAGGTAGGGCGAGTCCTCCAATTGTGTCCTTCTTCTTGAGGAGTTCTCTGCTAATTCTGGGTTTCTTCCCTCTCCATATGAAGTTGGTGGTCAGTTTTTCCAATTCTTTGAAGAAGGTTGAGGGTAATTGGATTGGTATAGCAGGCCAATACATTTCTAAGGGTTATGGATTCTACTTCAGAATCGTTCTCAATCTCAATCCCAGGGCCCTCTTCACCATTGCTGGCTAGACCTGTTCACCTCTTGCCATATGTGTGTGTGTGTGTGTGTGTGTGTGTATCACACACACACACATATGGGTTTATTGTAAGTCTGGGTCTGTAGGTTTCTCGGGTGGGAAATGTCTCGGTCCTTGGCTACACACTAGAAAGAAATTCACACCAAAGCCTGGTTGGTGATCCGAGTGGGTTTATATACAGGAGAGAAGAAGGTTCCGGCGTTACAGTTAACTGAACACGGGCACCCTCATGACACTGCACACCCAGCCCTGCTGAGCGGAAGGCAGAGAAGCAGCTGAAGGGAAGGTTCCAGCCTTTTAAGGGCTTTCAGCTGTGAGGCGTCAATTAAGCTCTCCTGGCTTGGCCTTGAATTGGTGCATGCCCTTTAGCCTGCATTGGCTTCCAACCTCCTGTAGGGGGCCCCCTAAGCATGGAGAGGAACAACCCCTTGTCTTGCTACCTAACAGGTCTACATTCCTGTATGGTTACATTGAGATGGAAGTAGCCCCTTTAGACAGCCTGTGAGGTTCACCAGGAGCCACAGGCCCCAGCGTTCCCTGTTACCACCTTAAAACTTAAACTACTGTTGGAGTTTATATTATCTGTGCGGGTCTGTGGACATGGAATGTTTCCATGCCAGACCCTGAAGTTGCACAAATAGGCATCCAGAACAGAACTCATACAGGCTCTAATAAGATGCTCAGATGCTTCTTGCTAGGATGAGAATTCATCGAAGTTTGTGAGCAGTTCAGATCTTGTAAGGGAGAACAGGTCAGTAGTGTATCCAGAGAAGAGAGCAAAGGTCAGGGGAAAGGGAGGAGGCCCACAGACATCTGTGCTCTGTGTTTGGCCACAAGACAAGAAACCAGGTCTCCCTGAAAAAGAAAGCAGAACAGCAAGTCCCTCGGAACTAGGACATCTTTAAACCTGACCTATACAACACTCGGATCAGGGAGGCGCCTTGGAAAACCGTAAAAGCCCGAAAAGAGGGACAAGGAGGAAGCCCAAGTCTTTGGTTTTCCCTGCTGTGCTTTCAGTGTTGAAATGTCTGTGCACGGAGCCTTTGAAATTTCAGAATCAGAGAGTGGATTCATAAGCCAAGCTCCTGCTTTATTCTTCAATGCATTTTAGCCCAACTCCTCCTTGGTGACACATGTAACAGAAATTCTGGACTTAGGAGCCACTTGGTCCTTGGACACTAGGAGATTACAGTGGAATCTGAAACAGGGCTCTAACCACCAACTGGACTGGCCTAGGAAGCCCAAGTATTCAGTCTCCCAAACACCAACCTCCCGTTGCTCTTCATCTGCCTCCACCTTGTTCAGCTTTAGTTGTCCGTGGAAGCGTTTGGCACCCATCTGATGCTTCAGAACCCAGAAAGGAGGAAAGGTAAAACTGGGATTCAAATGAAACAAGATGTGCCCGGGGCTCCTCGTGGCATTTGTCACCTTCAGTTCCCTCTTCGGACGCAGATGTGGCAAGGTTCACAAACAAGCTTTACCAGAAAGAACAGCCTGCTTCCAAGTGAGAAAAAGCCCTTTACACATGAGTTCCTGAGGTCAGCCCAGCCCTGTGCGCCCCCCACCCCTCCCAGAGTCCCCTGCTCTCCGGCGAAGCATTAAAGCAAGTGGAAGCAGAGATTTGCTCAGAATAAAAAATCATTTTTCACAATAGCATTCCACATTCTGGATGGCAATCACGGCTGCACAAACCATATCCATCCCCCAGTCATAATGTTGCCGCCTCAGTGACCACACACACACATTGTGTGGTGAGACTCAGAGTCTATTCCATTTGTGATCAATTGTTTCCTCCCTCTCCACACTTTGCACTTAGGAGACATGCTCTCTGGAGGCGGTTGAGGCTTGTCTTGTGGCCAATAATCATCTCCTACGCCTTCCTTTCCAGTCACTAATTTGATGTCTTCACTTAAAGAAATGCCCATAAGTTG